>NW_023270807.1:88208814-88213248 GCF_011800145.1 Mirounga leonina | reverse complement strand
TATCAGATAAATGAAGCCTAACTACTTAGCTCAGTTTTCTTTTTTTTTTAAAGATTTTATTTATTTATTTGAGAGAGAGAATGAGATAGAGAGAGCATGAGGGGGGGAGGGTCAGAGGGAGAAGCAGACTTCCTGCTGAGCAGGGAGCCCGATGCGGGACTCGATCCCGAGACTCCAGGATCATGACCTGAGCTGAAGGCAGTCGCTTAACCACCTGAGCCACCCAGGCGCCCACTTAGCTCAGTTTTCAATGCTCTCAGAAAATTACCTCAACTGCCATCCTATTCCTACACGTTTGAGACAAATGAATATCATTATCTCTCCTTGCCTATAAAGCTCTTATAGTCCAAATAAATGATGCCACTTTAGTAAGATGGTAACATATTGTTGACATAATTATTAAATTATTAATATATGACTGTCCTTTCAGTGTTCTTTTGTTAGTTTCATGTCTTCCAAGGTGGTTTATAATCCTCAAACACCTCTTTCTCTGTGTTTACTTATCAAACTATCACCTGTCTTTCAAAGTCCACTTCAAATACTCCATCCACAAAGCCATTTGGAATCATTTCAGTCAGAGGCAAACTTGGTTTGCTGAGCTGTAGCTCTTGCTGTAGCTCTTTCTTTTGGCATTACTTAGGTCCTGAGTCCCGGAGGACTCCGTGCCATTGATGTAGGTGAGAGTTATTCATGCACTTACCAGATTATAAGCTACATGTGAGTAGAAAACCTGTCTTGTTCTTTTTTTATCCACTCCACTCTAAGCCTTGCACAGAGAACGTACTTTCTATTAATTTGCAAAATAAGTTGCTGAACATATTATTTTATTCATTCAACAAATATATCGAACACTTACTCTGTTCTAGGCACTGATTACATCAACAAACAAGACAGGGAACTGGTGGTGGCAGGAATGAGGAGAGACAGATAATAAACAATAAACATAATAAATACTTTAATTCTGAAAAAAATTGCATTCATCTCAAAAGATAGTAAATGCATGGAAAGAAGAAAAATAGAGCAGAATAGTGGGAATTTGAGAGCCTTTGGAAGTGGGGCTGCTAAGGTAGTTGGGTAAGAGGTAAAATTTGAACAAAGGCTTGAAGGTAGGAGGGAGTGTGAGAGGGGAAGTATTAGGATAAGAAGTTAGACAGTGAGAAACCAGATCATGTACGGCGTTCTGGCTATTATGGTTTTGATTTTACTCTGAGAGAAATAAGAATCCACTGCAGGAGTTTGGGAGGAAGGAAATGATAAAAGATTTTAATAAGATCACTGAGGCTGCTGTGTTGAAAGTGGACTTTGGTGGGAATAAGTGTAGAAGCAGGCGTAGGAAGCTATTTGGGGGTAAAAGCAGTCATCCAGGCAAGAGATGATGGAGGCTTGGGGAATGAGGTGGAAGGGGTGAGAAGGGTTAATCTGGATCTGTAAGGATGACTGCAATGTTTCTGGCCTGAGCAGCTGGAAGGATGGCATGCCCATCACCTGTGATGGGCAGGTTGCAGGTGGAGTGGATTTACAGGACCTCAGTGTTGGACATGTTGAGTTCTAGATGTCTGTTGGACACATGGACATCATAGTGGAGATAACAAACAGCCAAAGCAGTATTAACAACAACAAAAGGAAAATAAAATAGTTGCATGGATGTTGTAGTAATTCACAGACTGGAGAGAGAAGGTCACATAAAGGGAAAGACCATGCTGATTAATCATTCTGATGGTTTCTGCTTTAAAATTAAGCATCAGGTGTAGCAGAGAGACTCCTGAGCATTTATCCCCTCAATCTATTTCCTTTTCTCCTTATTCACAGAGCCTCAGTTTTTAGAAGGTCTCATGGCTGGTTCAAAGAGAACATTTTCCAGCCTTCTTTATAACTAGGTGGGATCAGTTGGCTAATTATGACTCATTAAATGTAAGCAGAAATGTTGTGTGGGATTTCTGGGAAGCCTGTTTAATGGGAACTGACTTCTCTGACAGAGGCCTCTTTTGTTTTTCCCATTCTTCCTTCTCACTGTCTGGAATGCAGAAGGAATAGCTAGAGCTCCAGCAGCTATCTTGGGCAATGAGGACAAGTGTCACACCCTAATGATGGTAGCTTGTAGAACTAAAAGGATCCTTGGTCCCCTCATCCTTAATTTTGTGAAGCCACTGTGCCTGCTCTGAACTACCAACCTCTAGACTTCTTTGATGGAGGATAGAGATAAACTTCTGTCCTTGGTTAAGTCACTAATAACACCAAGTAATTTAAGTTAGTTTATTGTCTTCCATATCACCCTGGAAGAGTTAATGAAAGGCCTTTTCAATGTTCTGATCTGTAATCATGCTTGGTTTTTGCATTAGCGTGATAGTAAAGAAATTTATAACTCCAAAACAGTGAGGAGAAATCACCTCAGTAAAGTCAGAAATACATGTGTGTGTGCGTGGGCATGTCCACACACCCATCCGCCCACATACATGCCCACCCACCTACACGCACACCCACACACATGCACACTTCTTACTTCTGAGACAAACCGTTATGATCTGCTGGGAAAGACATTCCTAGCTCTCTAAACAGAACTGACAGCTCCCTCTTCCACCCCAAACCCAGGCTTCTGTCCTGGTGTCTGAGACACTTTGTAACAACTTTGTTCCCTGACTCCCAGGTATCAGTGATCTTCACAGGTTTTTGTTCATTTACTCTTGAAAATAACGTTGAGAAACCATGCTCTTCATATAGTTTTAAAAATTGATATCTAAAATCACAAATTTCAGTGGTAGCACAAGATGTAATGCCCTGCATATTTGTGACTATTGGTAAATACAAAATCATTACATCACTCTTTTTATAGTAAATGTATCTAAGGGAATCTAAACACCAATGGCATTTGATGCCCATTTATCACCTGTTGAAAAAAACACATGAGTAATTTATTCTTTGAGTTAGAATTTTAAATTGATTCTTTTCCTTCTAGAACTTATATTCCCATACTATTTCCCCATAGAATTTTATTTTAATGTAATATATTTTTAGGTGTGAAATTTTTTAAATGTCACCCTATTATATTTCTGTGCAACAAAAATAAGTACACAACTTGAAATTTTAATTTAACAAATATTTCTAACGTCAGGTTCTAAGTAAGTAGTAAATATTTTCCAGCCTGAGTTTACAATGCAATTGTTATTAGTAATAACTGATCAAAATCCATGTTATGGCCAATTTGGAAAAAAAATTATGCATAAGAATACAAATTTTCTGGCAATACATCTATTTATGCGATGGCTGGGAGAGTTATAATTTTTAATTATAGGAAACTTTAATATTTTTAGTTGCTCCTTTGTTGGGACAACGTGCAATATCGGTGTGGGGGGCACTATGCAATCTGCAGAATGGGTAAGAGATATGTTCTTCTTTTGCAAAGTGAGAGCTGGCTTGACTGCCTTGCAAGTACATTCCAGGCAGGTCAGTTTAAGGGCCTTAAAATGGATTCTGTTAGCACTATTCATGCCCGTGTAGCCCGTGGAAAATCTTCGTGTATCCCCCTGGGCCCACGGGCCTGGTCTGAAAACTGCTGCCATACATGATCACCACTGAGAGCAGGGAGCAGATCTTACTTATCTTTGTGTCCCAGTATGTGTCCCAGTGCCACTTGAACAACTCAATATTTGTTGAATGGATACTGACTAATTAACTTCCAAAACCTAAAATTTCAGTAGCTGCAAAAGTTTAAAAAAGCTGTAAAAAGAAACGAGTTCTGTTAATTTTTTTGGGCCAATACCTGAAAGAAGCCAGACTTGGGGTCTTCTTCTGGGAAATCCTTAGATTTAGGCGGAAACTAAAGAGATTTTTTTAAATTATTACAGCGATGAGCTCTTTCTCACTACTCATCTGCAGATAGCCAGGATCAAGTAAAGGATTCCAGAAATAACATGTATCAGATAGCATTTGTCAATTCCAAGATAAACAAAGAAGATGATTATAAAGAAAATTTTCTTTTTTTTTTTTTAAGATTTTATTTATTTATCAGAGAGAGAGAGACAGAGGCAGGCAGAGGGAGAAGCAGGCTCCCTGCTGAGCAAGGAGCTCGATGTGGGACTCGATCCCAGGCCCCTGGGATCATGACCTGAGCTGAAGGCAGCCGCTTAACCGACTGAGCCACTCAGGCATCCCTATAAAGAAAATTTTCAATCAGTGCTTTTCATTCTTCATGTAGCAAGAATTCAATAACCAACAGGAAGTGGACAGTGCGTGTGCATGCCGATTTGGTGGTCTCCCTGGTCTGAGTGCTGCTGCTTCTGCTTGGCAGATTTCCACTCAGGGTCTCTGTGCATCTTCACCGTTGCCAATATTCCTGATCTCTCAGTGTTACTCAGATTCTGTCTTTCCTGCTGCATGCATCCATTCTGTACATCCATCCATCCATCCATCCATCCATCCATCCATCCATCCATCCAT
>NW_023270807.1:88136267-88208804 GCF_011800145.1 Mirounga leonina | reverse complement strand
CATCCATCCATCCATCCATCCATCCATCCATCCATCCATCCATCTATTCATCCATCCATCCATCCATCTATCCATCCACCCATCCATCCATCCATCCATCCATCCATCCATCCATCCATCCATCCATCCATCCTTCTCCTTACTCCTCCAGCAAAGCTCCTACCACCCAACCAATATCCACTGAACACCAGCACTTCACAGCAGTGAAGGAGGTAGGTACCCAGAAGCTTGCAGACCATGTGGGGCGGGGGTGTGGACAGCCAACCAGCCAATGGGAATTTAGAGACATGAACACTGGGATAGGGTAAGTAATGAAGGGCTGGGAAATCTTACAGGAGGAGGAGGGAAAACGGGCTTTTAAAGAAAAAGAAGGTTTTCAGGAAAAAGATATGTCCAAATTGAGCTCAAAAGGATGAGTGAGTTAGAGAGGAATCAGGAAGTATAGTCAGTAGAGAGGAGGGATAGCAGGGATTTTGATATGTTTTGATCATCTTCCATATTCCCAGTACCTGGGATGTATTAAGCTCTCCATGAATATTTGTTGAATGAATAAGAGAATGAGTGACAGGTTTGGGAATCTAAAAGTAGTTCAGGCTGGAGGATGCACAGAGGCCTAATTGAGTAATAGCAGGAAGTGAAGCTGGAAGGGTGGCGGGGCCAGATCATAACAGAGTCTGTAAATTGTGTGAAGACATTTGGACTCGATCCTGAGGATAAGGGGGTTTTAAGCCGTCACCCGTGGGGTCAGATTTGAATTTCAGGAAACTCATCCTGGCTGCACAGCAGAGGGAGGGTTGGAGCTGGGCGAGGCTGTGTGTAGACAAGAGGATGATGTAGGTGCCGTGCATTAAGGGGGGAGGCTGCCGTGAGCTGGCGGGGACATCCTGGTGCTTCATAGGCAGTGGCCAGAGTTATCTGTGTCCTCACTCACAGGGGTTGGCTCTGCTCTTACAGAGTCCTCTGGCTTTCACAGTGGTTCAAAGACCAATAGCAGAAAGCGCTAGACTGAAGAAAGAAGAAAATCATCCTAAATGCTGGGGAAGATCTGAGCATAGGATGAAATGATACCACCTAATATCCGTTGACATCCCCTCCCTGTTTGGAGTCCCACATTAGGTACCACATCTGTCTACCTCGAAGAAACATTGGCTCAGCAGTTTTGCATGATCCCAGTGACACTGTGTTCTCATGTCCCAAATTCTTTATATTTGTAGTTTTAAAGATAATCTTTATCCTAAAGTTGAAAGAGTACATATCCACCTTTGTGGCAACATAACTTATTAGAGTTTTAATTTGGAAAAAAATAAAACTCTTAAAACTCCTGTGGCAAAACCTATGTTTCCCTTTGTGCTGAATTATCAAGTATTATCCACTCTAAGAACAAAACAATCCCTCTGTTCCCGACTAACATCGCACCGGGCATTTAATAAACCACCAACACAGGTTTTCAAATTAAAACAAGAGTCTATTTGTCAAAGAATCTGGCAGAGCAGATCTGCTCTCATGCAAGGCAGCGCTCAGCTGCTTCCCCCCTATTTACCAGATACTTTCTTTGATTAAAATATGTTGATAAACTGACTCTGGTGTACCATAGGAATCAGAGTTAGTGACACCTTCTAAAACAGAGGTTACAGGAAGAAAAACAATAGGAACGGAGTGTGTGTTTTCATTTTTACTTGCTCATGAAACAGGGAAACAAGACTCGAGGAGACCATGGAGTTGCCTGACAAGCCATGTGGCCCCGTCCATAACGCTGCAAGCCCCCAGCCCAGGAGGGCTCAGAGGGACAGAAGCTCCTTGAGCCCGAAACCAGACCTTGGCCCTTGGTAAAGCTGTAGCGCCTGCCACGTTTCCTGCCTGTTGGAAGACACCTTTCTCTTGTTCCATCTGCATCCGCCCAAAACAGTGCTCTGAGACCAAGGAACGTGGACACCAATTGCTGTCTGTGGGGCAGGCCCATGTTCAGATGCGGGCCCCGGACAGGCCACACGCCAGCCACCTCACAGTGAACAGCAGAAACTTTATGAAACAGAAAATCCAATTTGAGCCTCCTTCCTGCAATTTTCACATGACTGGCCCCAAAACACCATTGATACTGCAGAAGTTGTGAGGTTATGTATCATCTTTGCCATTGCTTGTTCGAGTAGGGGTCATAGGACCATGTGGCAGGAATATTTCTCCGGGCTCTGTCAACTTCCTATTTATGGCTCAGAGTCAGTAAGAGCAAAAAGTGGTTAAAAATGCTGACCTGGGGTGCCTGGGTGGCTCAGTTGGTTAAGCGTCTGCCTTTGGCTCAGGTCATAGTCCCAGGGTTCTGGGATCGAGCCCCGCATCGGGATCCCTGCTCAGAAGGGAGTCTGCTTCTCCCTCTGCCCCTCACCCCGCTCGTGCCCTCTCTTTCTCTCTCTCTCAAATAAATAAATAAAATCTTAAAAAAAAATGCTGATCTGCTTTAAGTGCTTGTGATAAGTGACTAAAAAAAATGATTATAAACTTCTGTAAGACAGTACAGAATTTAGTATTATGAAACATATTACACGGTAAGGAACAATGATTAATTATTTTATTCATTAGGTTGCTCTGTCACTAGCTAAGATGTAGTTAGACCCAATCAAAAGGAATTAAATTTGAAATGGAGCTGAAAGTGATTCTTTTTGCAATAGTCCTTATTGTAATAACCAATATCCTATCTGACTTAATGCTTACTTTGCTCAAGTGCTGAGCGCAGGGGTGAGGAGTTGCAGGGTGGAGGGACAGAAAGTAAGTGCTCGGTTCGATGTCTTGCATGTTCCTTTCTCTCTCAGTCCACCAGGGACATCTGGATGGCCTCCACTCTGCTGAAAGAGGTGCCAGGTGGAAGTGCTTTTATCACCTTCATTTTGACCTTGGGTTGGCAGTTCAGCTAGTGAGTCTGGTCCAGACAGCCGACAATGGGAGGGAGCCCTCTAACCTGGCCCTCACTCCAGCTGCCCTGGCTCTTTATCTCAGGGCAGAAGCACAGGCTGGGTGTTATGCAGTGATCTTCTTATTTATTGGAGACCAAAATAGCACAGCCAACAAAAGGAGGGAGAGGAAGCCCTCTTCCATTTTATCTCATTTATAGAAAAGCTAGATTGTAGAAAGTCACGCACAGGGTGTTCTCAGCCCACATAATTCCTGGCACATCTTCTCTACTGGATTCTCATTAACCAAATGTGTGTGCGTGGATGTGTATAATTTTTTTGGTGTGTGTATATATATAATCACAATATATTGTGTAATATATATACGTAGTGTATATACATATATTTTTAACCATTACCATGGTTCCTAATATTTTCAGAATCTATAAGTTGTTTTAAAATATGAGTGTATATTAATAATATATCCTTACCCTAGAAAGAAGTGCATAGGTCTATCCTCTGAAAATCGGCACACAGTTTCCTGAAAGTTCATTCATGTCTCAACCAATAGGTTCTTGGTAGGCTGAAAGTCTACATTGGCAAAGATTTTAAATATCATGGGTTGTTAATGGTCTGGCTCAGTTTATATATTAGGTAACATCATCTTTTTTCCTTGAAATTGAAAACCTGAAGTTATGTCAGTTCCTCATCTACAGCTTGGTGCAGAGCAGAGATTTTCTGACCCAGGTCATGTTCTGTATAGCTAATCTACAGAAGAAGCTTCTACAAAAGAGAGAATATACACTTAATGAAAATATGCCTAAGACACTGATCTGAAAGCAGGGGCTGTTCCTATGCTCAGCTAATGGCCACAGAGACAGTCTGTTTTCAGTTATCCTGGAGTTGGGGGTTTTAATCCCAAAAGTCTACCAGCTCATGCTGCCTCCAGTGCCCTCCCTCAGCTCTGCTACTCTGAACGTTGCACGTGGAGGCCCATTTACAGTTCTTCCTCCCTGAGGTTCCTCCCTCCCCCAGGACATCTGTAGCATCAGTTCCTGTCTTTCCATTATACTCTGTAGCTATGCCCTGAAGAGTACTTCACAGAGTCCCTCCCGCTTGAAGCCCCTTGGCTCTAATCCCTTTGTCTCCCTCCCTGCAGGAGGAAACCTGGTGGAGAGCTCCCAGTGCCCCGTGGTGGAGAGCTCCCAGTGCCCCGCACTGGAGAGTAGGAGATCCATGTGAATTTCAGAGGCGGTTTGTGTATAGTGCTGAGTCACTCCTGCTTTGGAGACAAAACACTTATTCCGGCTTTGCCATTAATTAGCTATTTATTTTCAGGAAAAACCCCTGCCTTTCCTAAGTATCAATTTTCCTCTTTCTGGAAAGTTGGTATGATAATCGTACCCACCTAACTGGACTATTGTGCAGAGTAAATTCATACAATGCCTCAAAAGCATTTAACACAGTTTTTGAGTCATGGTAAACATTGAATAAAGGTTATATAATTTGTTGAACTATATTTCACATAGAATTTTCTTTATTATTTTGAAATTCCCTCTGATAGTTAATAAATGATGGTATATATAGCCAAATATAAAAGGCAACAGAAATTTTTTGGACAGAACGGAAATCTCATAATATTTTCAGGTCCTCTTAACAATTTTTACTTTTAATATGTTACGTCCCAGTTTGGCTGATAAAAATTTCAGCTTTTATCCTAGTGAGCTCTAAGATAGTAGAAATATCTTTATGATACTGTATGATCCCGGTTTGCCTTCAACACTATTTCTTTTCCTTTTTTTTTTTTTTTTTAAACACTATTTCTAAAACCTAAAGTCAAGGGTCTCTACCTAGCTTCCAAGAGGTCCTAAGACCTGTTGAGCAGGAGACTGATGAAGATTTATTCTGCATGCCGTTTTCAAGTCCTATATCCCAACTCTAACTAGTTATTATCAAAAGGATCCTTGTCTTTCCTGTCAAGGATTGGGCCAGACAGTTCAGATGGATAAATTCACTGCTAGAAAAAAATAATAGCTTATTTTATTATAGTAACAGTTTTGCATACAAAGAACAGAACAGGTCCTTACTCTTTAAAGACTTAAAAAAATTATAGCTATATATATATCTTTAGCTAGCTCCCCAAAGCTTTTTCAAACTGAGATTAAGTCTTCCTAGATTTTGCACATTTTGAGCATCTGAGTTTGAACAAATGTTGAAGGCAGAGATTATACTTTATTCATCTTTGTATTCCTAGATCTTAGTATATCTTAGTATATCATATGATATATGCAGTAAATAGTTGCTGATTAAAAATATACAAGACTATATGTTGTAATGAAAAGGCTGCAGAATTTGGTTGTATTGGGATGTTTATTTTTTATTTTTTAAAAAGATTTTATTTATTTATTTTAGAGAGAGAGAGAGAGATAGTGAGCGTGCATAAGTGGGGTGAAGGGTCAGAGGAGGGGGAGAGAGAATCTCAAGCAGACTCATGCTGAGCACAGAGCCTGATGAGGGGCTCAATCTCATGACCCTGAGATTATGACCTGAGCTGAAACCAAGAGTCAGAGGCTCAAGTGACTGAGCTAACCAGGCACCCCAATATTGAAATGTTTATTTCTAACAAAGAGATTAAATAAAAACTATTAAAAATTACCTGCACTTCAAACATTTGAGTAAGGAATCCATTTTTTTTTGAGAACAGTTTTAATATCTGAATAAGATGGACTAGTCTTTTTGAGAATCAATTTTTGTTAATTAGCAATGAGTACTTAATTCTTATGAAATTCTACAACGACTTTCTTGTTTTTAACATCTGGCATATTTTTTTTTAACTTCCTGTCTAGATGTGAATCCATCACATGTTTTATATGTACTACATGTCAAAGTGCAGTATTATGACCCTCATTTTATGTACCAATTGGTCAGTAGCCGCAGACACTCTCTTAAACTTCATTGACATGATTTATTTGATGACAAGAAATTAGAATTATGTAAGCATTTACTTTATATGGGAAAGGAACAAATAGCCTATTTTGTTGATTGATTTCCTTTGTCTAATAAAAGACATTTGAAAAAAATCAGCATTGACAGGAATAGAAAATCTATCTGGGGGCTTTCAGTCCAGTCATTCATGTCTGTGTTTTTCTCAAGCAATAAATTTAGCTTCTGAGACGCTTTTAGAAAGTTTAGCTTCAGTTTTTATTTTTCTTTGTTTAGTTTGTAGCTCATCATCAAAGGCTTTCTTAGTTCTGTCATCTTGTCCCCTCAATGTGGCCACATCTGTCCTGGCTCCGGGTGCTGGCTGGCCGCTCAAGAGAGCCCAGCACTGGATACATACCAGGTGGATCCATAAATGTTGGAATGTCAGTTCCTACCTATGCTAAAAGCTAATCAGCTGGATGGAGAAAGGCTTTTTCTCATGTGCCGATTGTGCTTTATTGGAAATAAATGCATCCTCAAGCTGTAACATTTTGTATAATGCAGGTGTTTTATGGAGATCTGTCAAGAATTTTTTAGCATTGTGTTTCTCAAAGATCTACTAGAATTGAGATCAATGACTACCTTGTATGCAGTGATTTTGTGAATGACAACCAAAGGTCTCCAAAGGACCACCCTGAAAATTCTGGGAGTTATTCATCTATGATATAAGTTTTACTGTCTTAAATAACATCAGAGATAAAAGGTCCCCAGGCCAACCTACTCATGCTGCTGAGCTATTTTAGAACAACAAAGTACGCCTATTATCTTTGATAACATACCTCTGACCTGGAGGCCAGTCAAGATCAGAAATAGTCTTAGAAACCTAAGTTTGAATTAGGATTGCACCTGGGAATTATCATTTATAGAAGTCCTACAAAGACTGGCTTCAACTGGCCATTATATATGAGACGGTGTCCAGGGAGACAGATATTCTCAGGTCCTGAGAGGGTAGGCTCAGAGATCCTGTTCTACTCTGCACAATTTCAAATCTGCTTTGGATAGAAAGGAATTCCTTGGATACCTTTGTAAAGAAATTTAATCTTCCTTGGGGAATATCCTGGACCTATTTCAAATCCATGCTCTTTGGCTGTGGTTGTCATTGAGGCTGACCCTGAAGGAAGGCTATCTCCAAAGGTGAGACGCGGGCTCCAATGCTGGGCTGAAGACTGTTGGCTGAACTGTGACTCAACGCTGGGCCCCCTTACCTGGTATAGGTTGGCGAGATGGTGGTTAGTTTTGATCAAAAATGGCTGGTTCACTCCTGGATGGTCAACATCATGTGCTGCTGCAGCCAGCAGGCCAAGCATGATGTCCAGAGGCGTGAGGAAGCTGGCGAGCTGTTAAAAAAGTCACAGTGGGAGATCGATTGGTGTTTACCCACATAGGTGAGGGCTCGTTTTGGCTAAATCAAACTGTATGAATTATGACAGTATTTTTCAGGCTTTCCATCCCGACCTTTACCCTCTTGAGGCAGTGGTCAGTGAGGTGGCAGCCCCATAGAATTGCAGGGGGAAAAAAGGACAGTGTGGAAAGTAATTAAGCAAGTCAAATTGTTCTGGATCATTCATCCAACTACCCTCCTCTTCCTACTGCTACTCTTGTTTCTTTTTATTGGTGCAGGGAGTGGTGCTGCCTATTGGCAAGACTGCTCTCTGGTGAGCAGGGACAAGGCAGAGCCTGAAGTCAGCCTTGCTCCGAGAGAAAGCAGTGAATGAAGGAAAATTTTAAAGCCAAAGTAATGGACACATTTAAAAAAAAATCATTTGTGTATTTCAATCATCCACTCTGTCATTGCCACTGGGAATACGGAATCAAGAGTGGGCTGAATTACAAAATTTGCATATTTCTTCAATGTGTAATAAATAGTGGGGGAATGTGTAAGAATCTGTCATTTTTTTTGGTAGCTATGAAAACAAGCAGGAGAATGGGAATCCAGTACTAAATTTAAATATACTACTGTATGATATATTAGAACTTTCAGACAACTTACAGATTAAAAAACGCAACGTTTAATGGGATATTGTACAAGGTTGGGCATCTATCTACCCAGTTTTCTCCTGAGAATGCCTGTCTGGCACCTGTGTGTTTAGTGACTGATATTAAAACTGATCAAACTAAACAGAGACTTGGACGAGGATATCATTTTAGAAAAACCTTAAGAAAATTCATCATGTATGTTAAGCCAATTCAGTTATATATGGTTAAGAAATGCTTAGATTTCAAGTAGTGCGTATTATCATTGCCATGTTTTTAGTTTTGGATTGCTTTATTGCATCAGAACACACTTGCTCTGGGATCTTTGGAGTTGACAAGTTCTCTTGGGCCTGAATCAGGATGCCCTGTTGGCTTAGTAGGAAATGGAGCTTCCGTCTTGAGGAGTTTTGATTCTACTTGTCAATCAAAACCCATGAGGCGAGAGACTTTTTCCAGAGCATTTCACTGCTGGTACCATTTGTGGCAGAGGTCCAAGGCAAAACAATTAATTTCTTGAGGCTTTTGAATATATCTAAGATGTAGATTGTCACAGAAAGGGTTGTTTTTGTCCTAATGCGGTCTTGACAAGTACAGAAATTATGGGAAAAAAAGCCCTCAGGAAATTTACACCCTCTTTCATGTGTATTATATAACTTACAAAGCTGATCCCGGAACTTTCATAGAAATAATTTATATTCCTAGTGTGAATGACCCATACACAGTTATTCTGCTGTGTTGGGTGATTTGGGACTTAGCAGGCAGTTTATTTGACACCTCCGGAGGGCTGAGGAGGCAGCCGGGTCTTGCTTTACCTTTGGCTCCTTCAGGTAGCAGTGCATGGCCTGGGTGACATCGGCTGCATGAACAGCATTGTGATATGGGTTTTGGCTGTGGTAATCTTCTTGAACCATGACTAGGAGGCAAACAGATAACTCATCAGCTAAAACCAAAACAGGAAGGGCAGACTAAGCTCAGACCTATTGAGGATCCCTTTTGCTTAAAAATATCAGTGTCTCCAAAATGTGCAGCCTGGGGATCCTTTAAAAATAAACGTGGTTTGCAAGCTTGGCAGTTCTACTGGGCTGCTTTTAGTGAAGAGGAGGGGGAGGGCAGATGGGAGAAAGGCTAAAAGGATTTGTGAGGCCCTTGGGATTCCTCACCACCTTCATAAATCACTCCTTTCTGGCGTTCATCAAGGCTTTCATTCATGGGAAAAATAAATATGTAGGAAGAGGACAACTTTATTTCACACTATAGTTTAATTATTTAAGTTTGCTGCCATTTATGAATAATATTCCATTACAGAGTTTTCCTTTTAAAGAGCCCTGATATCCAAAGATTGGTTTAGCACTTGAATAGCAAAGACTGACCAAAGCAAATCTGACGCTTCTTCAGGCAGAAGTTCAAAGTACTGTGTTGATCCAATGGCAAACTCCTTGGTTTTATCTCTATCTCATTCAGACTAAGTTAGCATCTCTCATGCCCTTCCAATTTAAGGACCAGAGTGCTCTTGGAACCAAGTAGAGACATAAGCAGGGTGAGTTGGTTTTGCTAATTACAGAAGCCATTAGCCTGCTTTAGCTTAAGATGCTTAGGATGCAATACATTCAGTGTGTATAGAATGTCCAGATTTGCAAGTGTGGCCATACTTTCTCAGTCCGTTTTACGAGTCCAGCCCTGAATTCGGGTGTTATTTCTGTCATCAAATCTTTTCGTTCTTTACATTACTCTGCGGGCATACACATGTCCAAAGGATCTGTGTTCTCTTTCTTTAGACAAATAAAAATTATTTGGCCCATTTGTGGCCATTACTTTGCTCAAGAAATCATTCAGTTAGCCTGAAGTTATTTGTGTTTCTGGAACCGAGCCATGTTGTAGCTGGTTTCAAAAATTTCTTTTGCCAATTATTATTTATTTTACGTGTTTCTAAAAACAATTATATTTAAACTCTGGCTCTTTCCCTTATTATATGTGTTGGGAAAATTACTTAACCATAAGTTTCCTCAGTCTTTTTTCTCTATAAAATGGGAATAACAATAGCTCCAATTTCAAAGGGCTGCTCTACGAATGAAATGTGTTAATACATGCAAGTCCTTAGTCCCGGCATATGTCAGCACCGTATAGGTCTGGTTGTCATTCCTTCTGTTGCTATCATGTCTCTGTTACTTTACTCTGGAGGCATCTCTCAAGGCATCAAGTCAGCTTTGAAATTCAAAGCACAGCCACAGGACACATCAAAGAAGCCAGAAACATGCCAAGTGGCAGCAGGAAGTTATATGGTGATTAAAAATGTGCCCTGGATAATTTGGCAGATAAATAAGTGTGTGCATTAAGTCCAGTAAGAACTGGGGCTGTTTTTGATAGAGAGTGACGGGGTGGAGTTGAGTGGAAACATGGCGGACTTTCAAGTCAGACAGACCTGGGCTTGGCCTGAGGTTCTGCCAATTACAAGTTGTTGACCTTGAGCAAGTTATGAAACCTCTTTCTACTTTTCCTTAACTATGCGCCAAATGGTGGTGACAACACCCAACTTGCAGAGTTGTTGAAATGGTTAGAAATAACATACTGAGAGCATCTTGCATATAGTGGGCGCTATGTAAATGGTAGTTCTTCTTATATTAAAAAAAAAAAAAAGTCTATTGAAGATTTTTAACAACTCATGTCCAGATCGGAATTATTTGAGGCATACATTACTGGGGTTTTGCTGATATGTAAGCAGATCAGTAATTTCTGTAACAGTTATGTGCTCTTGATGGTTTTCTTTATATTGTTTTGATCTATTGTAAACATAGCTAATCAAGTAAATAATCTTTTTCTACTGATTAAAATGGGTGAACCATATATAAAAATTAAGGTGAGATAATTTCAGATTAACTTGAGGTCTTCACCTTCCATGCTATCATTCTTGCCGCTTTACGTTAAAGAATATTATGGGCTGAAAGAAAAAAAAAAAAAAAAAAAAGAATATTATGGGCTGTCACTATTCAGGGGAACGGAGGTAAGAATATGGAAATGAAGACTTACCTAAAAACCTGTGCAAGGTCACCATGTCTAACTTGAAATGGTGAATGAGTCCATGGGTGTTGAAGAGGTGGCACAGCAGTGTTACCAAGCTGTTTCCTGTAGGAAAACAGTCACCTGCTTTAACTCATTTTTTTTTTTTAAAGATTTTATTTATTTATTTGAGAGAGAGAGAATGAGAGAGAGAGCAGGAGAGGGAGGAGGGTCAGAGGGAGAAGCAGGCTCCCCGCTGAGCAGGGAGCCTGATGCGGGACTCGATCCCGGGACTCCAGGATCATGACCGGAGCCAAAGGCAGTCGCCCAACCGACTGAGCCACCCAGGTGCCCTGACAGGAAAGGTCTTTTTTTTTTTTTTTTTAAAGATTTTATTTATTTATTTGAAAGAGAGAGAGCTCATGAGAGGGAGGAGGGTCAGAGGGAGAAGCAGAGTCCCCGCCGAGCAGGGAGCCCGATGCGGGACTTGATCCTGGGACTCCAGGATCATGACCTGAGCCGAAGGCAGTCGCCCAACCGACTGAGCCACCCAGGCGCCCCGCTTTAACTAATTTTTATCACCACTAAAATATCGAGATTGACAAAAGGATCCAAAGTTTCTGTAATGAAAGGTCTCCTTTTCCCTGTTAAATCTGAATGTTTCCAAGTATGAAGGATCTTATTCCTATGGTTTGGTCCTAGGTTTTCTCATATTGTACGAGTGAAACAAACTAGGTCAGACATTTCTCTATACCAAAGGCAATGAAAGCATTAAGAGTCTGCTTATCGTGGGGACACACACAAACACACACACGTGTGTGTGTGTTTGTGTTTGTGTGTAGTTTTTAAAGACACAGTTTAGTGGTCACTTACAATGTGCCTTAAGTTGCTCCCAACTGATTCTTAGGTTTACAGGGACATCTAAGTCACCACGTTCCTTAAGAGAAATCACCCAAGGTGAGATGTGACCATGAGATAGTTTAGAACTTAAGCCAGCAGAGATGCAAAATCGAAGCAATAATGACTAGTAAGCATTTAGGAAATATTATTGACTAAAGAGTAATGATTTTGAATTTGAAAAGCATTAGAGAATTTATGAAAGACTTTGAAATGGACCAAGATGATGACTGGATGTCTTAAGTGGAAAACAAAGTATTGCCTAAGCACACTCTTCCGGGCCACCTGATTCTGCATTTCTGCAGATTCCATTGTCTTTGAGCTTTTTTACAACTCTCAAAGTTGTAGATAACTGAGAGCATTGCAAATGATTCTTGTCCATAACATGCAAACAAAAATCTTTCAGGTGAAAATACAGTTGACTTCCTCTTCCCAGCTTTACAGCTATTAATAAATCCATTTAAGCATTTCTTACTGTTTACATATGTGTTGTTCTTTGAATTTTCCCTTGAACTAGTTGTAGCATCTTAATGGATCTCTAATTAATTGAGTTAAATTTTTGACATGTGCTCATTTCATCTTCCATGAGAGTCATGATTATACTCTCTTTTGAGCAAATCCTTTTATTCACAGTTACTTTCATCTACTGGTACCCATTTCTCAGTTGATTTGAGCAAAGTGAAATACAAGATTGTGAGCTCCATCCCTACATGGTACAGTTAGCTTTCCACAGTGTAAAGCTCGGTCGGCTTCACGGTCTTAGGCTGTATATCTCAACTGTATGTTATTTGTCAAGTAACAGAATGGTGAGAAAACCATCCGTAATGACTTAAAGTATAAGCCTGGTATATGGTGGGACATGTGAAGGTCACCATCAGGTACGATGTCTTTCATTGGCTCCCTAAGCCTGTTGGCATTTGTTTAATGGGCAGACGAATATATAACCAAATTTTATTATTTTCTTTAGGAAAGTCTTTATAGGCACCAAGATTTTAAAAGTGAAGCCAGTGGGAATGTCTACTTTCCCCTTCAGCTGCAGCCTAACGTTTTACACCCCATCATCAGCCAATGTTTTCCTCCAGTGATGCCGAGCATATCTGAACAAGACCTGCACTGGACCAGCCTCAGCTCACTCAGTGAAAATGTAAAGACACCTGCCCTATAGGGCTCGGGACTGATCAGACGAGCTTTAGTGTTTCTAGTTTTCACTGACTAACAATGAACCTCCTCCATTTGGATGTGGCCAAAGTATTCTGCCAGGGAAGAATCTAATCTGTGGTTTCCAAATTCCTTTGGGATCATCAAGGCCAGAAGGAAAACGGTCTTAAGATTCTAAGGCCAAATTCAGTCCTTACTTTTCATCTGAATTAATTTTCCCCTGCCCTGGCCCTTCTTGAGTGGCTATAGACTTAGGAAAGTCGAAAAGGAAGGGAAAAAGAATAACAGTGTTTGGAAATAAGATTCTTTTGGGTGACTTACCATTTGTCAAGCGATCAAATAAGAAAATGTCAAAATCCCACATTCCCACTTTGGAAAGCATATGCTGAAAAGGCAAACGAAAAACAGCACTCAAATGAATCATACCGGAGACTCAAACATTTACTTTGAGACAGTGAATTAAACAATTAAAAAGTTGGAAATAGTAGCACATTGCTATCTGGTTTGTGGTAAAACAAATCTTGCTCTACGTGCTACTAACAAGAGCGTGAAAGGAATCAGACTATCTGGTTCAGTACCAGCCACATCTCTCACTGGCTGTGGGAGTTTGGGCAAGTTCCTTAACCTCTCTGTACCTCAGTTTCCTATTTGAAAAATAGCATTTTTGTGAGGATTAAAGAAGATAATATATGTGGAGTGCTTAGAATGGTGTTTGTATATAATAAGCACACATAAAATTCGATATCTGTTAAAACTATAGTCCAGTAAAGTCTGTACATTGCAAATGACTATATACGTAAGGAGGAGGATGTTTACAGCAAATTTTTAAAAAATGAAGTCAAAATGATTGCTGAGCACATTACTCAGCTCAACGTGGACTAAATGTGAAATGAACCACTCTAACAGATAGGAAACTGGAGTTGGCAATTGAAAATGTTGGGTAATTTAAAGACCTACTGTCCAGTGTAGGCTTATTATCCTGTTTTTGTTTTGTTTTTTTTAAATCCCCCATGCTTAGAATTAAATGGTCTTTAACTCTCAGATGCAAAGCTGTGGTTACGGATTCTATCCTCACTGTGGCTTCTTTGCCTGGCCTTCCTCTCTTCTCAAAGTCACTGCTTCCTGTAAGGACCAGCTCACTCTCCTCTTCCTGCCCCTAAATGTCTTCCCTGCATCTTCCAATAAAGTCTAAGGGCCTTGTCACAGCACACAAAGACCTTCCAGCATTATCAGAAAAATGAAGGAATAATAGGTTACCTGTGAGATCTGGTGTGTGTGAACATTTTATCCAAGTCAAATACTAAAGTAGAATCAGGACTTGATCCCTGGTATCCTAACTTGTGACCCACAGTTCTTTCTACATCTCAATGTCATCTCTCTTGAGGGGTGAATGCTTGGAGGAGGGCCCCACAGGAATGCTCTGTCACTGATGCCCCAGGGCTGGGAGCTTAGTCTTGCTCTTTTTTCTCCAACCAACCACCCAACCACCCAACCAACCAACAACCCAACCAACCACCCAACCAACCAACCATCCAGATGAATAAACAAACAAACAAATATTCACTCAATCTCAGGCCTTGGGTTGTTAGGAGTGATTTTTTTTTTTTTTTCCTTTTTTAAACCTAAAGTTGGGAATTAGTTCTTCTGATATTACTTGTTGCTTAGTTACTAATACTATACAGTAATAGTATAAATTTCTTAATAGTACATAGATAGCATAATATTACTTAGCATGTAAACTCTAAGACTCTACTTCTGATTTCTGTTTAAATGGTGGCAGTTTAATAAAAATAAAGTGATGGGGGTAAATGGTGGCAGTTTATCCTGAAATTTAAACTCTTTTGACAGTTTGGGCTAGAGATAACTTGTGAACTTTTTTTTTTTTAGATTGTCACATGTTCATTTCAACCTTTGATCAATGAATTGCAAAAAGGATTGTAAAATTTGTGAAAATTATTTAAATAAAATAAAATTATAAAAAGGACTACATACCATATTGGTAGACAGAAGTGGAATTAAGAGTTGGTAATTATTGGGTTACTTTCAGCATAGCTATTATAATGAGACAATTCAATGGGTTTAAAGTTTTAGCTATTCTCTCATTGGTAATCAATCAGTCCAGAATTTCACTTTAGTAAATAGTGTTGTGCAAATATGTTTTGTCCATTTGTAAAAATGAAAATAGCTAGCATGTGCTAGGCATGAATACATAAAACATGTAAGCATGCTTTACCTCATGTAATCTCTGCATCACCCCTCTGAGCTGGGTGTTTCTATTAACCTCATTTCATATTTGAGGGAAAAGTCCAGATGTGTTGACTAACTAGCCAGAGTCACAGAGGGTCTCAGTGGCAGAAGTTGGACTCCAACCCAGGTACTGTCAGCTGAGGTACATGCTCTTGGCCACTGACCTCCTGGGAGGTGACAGAGGAGACTAACTCACCCTTGCTTGTCCAAGGTAGTCTTCATCCAGCAGGTGGAGAGGGGCTTGTGGTATAATTCCACGAAGCAGCCTCGATGCATGGAAGTATCTTTGAAAGCTTAACAGTCTTTTCACCTTTTTTTTAGTGCCAATTTCCCCTGAGTGTGTTGTATCTGTGGAAAGTAATCAAATACAGACGTTATATATTTAAAAAGCCCTATTTTCTCCACTATGTAAAAATACAACGTATTATATTTAAGATTTTATTTATTTATTTGACAGGGGAAGAGAGAGAGAGAGAGAGCACAAGCCGGGGGAGCAGCAGACAGAGGGAGAGGGAGAAGCAGGCTCCCCCACGAGCAGGGAGCCTGATGTAAAAAACACAATGTATTATAAAGGAGATAAACTTAAAATATGCTCTCAGTGCTTTCTTAAATACAGCCTATTTAACTCTACATTTGAAGTTGTCTTAGAACAAAAATGACCTTTCTTATATATTACATTCATTAAAATGTCAAGATATTTCTGAATGTAATTTTAGAAGACATGAAATATATAAATTAAAATCTTCATTTTCTTATTAATGGCGCTGGTATGCTTAGTATGTGAAATCCACATACTTCTGCATGCATTTGAAAGGAACAGTTATGCTTTTTTCTATGATATTAAAACCAAACCTCCAGCATTTAAACCAGGTTCGCATCCTACACTCTCTGAATTAAAAGGGCTGAGAATACACTAGCTTAGACATGAGGAAAATATTTCCTAATGTCCCAGGAACACCAGGGGCAAAGGAATCAAGAATCTCAGTACAAAGGTGACCTAGATTTTCCGGACAAGAGGCAGAGAGGGTGTCTACTTTCTAATGGAGTATATTCTTTTTTACTAGTGGCCAGGCAAGTCTGTTCCTGTCAGTAGAGATATTTTAATACTCATGTCACATGCGCCTTTCAAAACTTGACTGTTGACATCACAATGATTGTCCAGAAATACCCCAGGCACATTAGTTGAATGCCTGTCAAGGTATGTCTTATCTCAGCTGAAATTCTATGAATCACTCCAGGTCCACCTAAGTGACATCTGCTACCCATTTTGAATCTGGAGTCAACTGAACAGTCTACTAGGAAAATGTATAGTCCATAGCTAAAGAAATTTTGGATTCTTTCACCCTTCCTCCCATCTCCCCTTCTTCTCTAGGGAACTCAGAATCACAGTGGATAGAGAAGTAGAGGAAACAGTGGGCAACGTGGCCCTCCCTGATGGCAGTGACTGACCAAAATCAGGTTGTTACGTAGGCTGTGTTATGCATGCAAAGGCTTAATTCAGGGCAGGCAAAACCCACTGCTCTCTGGAAATCCCACCTGACCGAAATGCTTTCTGTTTTTAAAGTGTCTACATTTCATGTGTGGAAAGAGGCAAACATACACCCAGAGAGAGGAGTGTAACTGAAGTTGGGTGTTAGGCACACAGCCAAATTAAAAATGGTATACGTGGACTCAGTTCTACTAGTGGGTTCTTACTCATTTCTATCAATTTATCAAGTCAAAGTACAGGACAAAGTGGTTCATTCATTTATTTAAAACACAGATGTTCAGTGAGATCCTTTGGTTCTAGGTCCTCCAGTGAGCAGAACAAAGATCCCTGTACTCATGAAGTTTACGTTCCAGCACAAAGGGACATGCGATAACCAATAAACAAAAAATAAGTAATTTATAAAAATGTGTTAGGTGGTGGTAAGTACAATGGGAAAAAGCCAGAAAAGCTGAAAGTGAGGGAACAGGCATTCTGTGTTTGGATAGTCAGGGTGGGCCTCATTAGAGGGTATAGTTTGGTCAAGTGAAGGAGATGAGGAAGCTGGCCAAGCAGATATCTGGGAAATACCTTCCTTACAGAGGTACCAGCTTGAATGCCCCTAGAAGTGGGAGCCTGCCTGGCATGCTGGCATGTGGGAGGAGCCACAGGAATTCCATGTGGATGGAAAGGAGAGGAAGAGGGAGGAGTAAGAAATGAGATCTCAGAGCAGAGGAGGGCATGAGAATTATACAGAGTCCTGTAGGCCATTGTAACAGCTTGGGCTGTACTCTGAATGAAATAAGGAGCCACTGCAAAGGTTTGTTTGTTTGTTTGTTTAAGATTTTATTTATTTATCTGAGAGAAGGACAGAGAGACAGAGAGAGCATGAGCGGGGGTTAAGGGGGAGGGGCAGAGGGAGAGGGAAAAGCAGACTCCCCTGAGTGGGAATCCCAATGTGGGGCTCGATCCCAGGACTCTGAGATCATGACCTGAGTCCAAGTCAGATGCTTAACTGGCTGAGTGAGCCACCCAGGCAGCCCGCCACTGCAAAGTTTTGAGAGAAGAGTGATATGATCACACTATATAGTTAAAAAGGGTCATTCTATGTGGCAAGCAGTTGTAAGAGAAAGCTTTGATGTGGTGAGACCAGCTATGAGGCCCTTGAAATAACCCAGGCAAGAGATGATGGCTGCTCAGATCATGGGAGGACCAGTGGAGGGACAAGAAGTGGAGGGAGGGATCTGGTGTATATTTTGGGTACCTCCAAGGTTTTGCTCTAAATAACTAGGAGAATGGAGCTGCCATCACCTGAGATGGGAAAGCCACAGGTGGGCTGGATGTGGGGTGGATTTCAGCTTTGCACATGTTGAATTTGGATGTCTATTGGAAATTCAGGCACAGATGTCAGATGGAAATAAGTGGATATAAAACCCAGCGCTTGGGGGAGAAGACTGGGTTAGAGATACAAATCCGGGAGTTGTCAGATGAGATTACCTAGGGAGTAGGCATATATACAGACGAGAAAAGCATCAGAGTCTGAGTTCTGCAGTGTTTCAACTTTGAAAGAGTATAGAGAAGAGCAGAGACAATCAAAGGAGACTGAGGAGTATACAGTGGGGATAGGGAAAAACCATCATTTCCCAGAAGCGTAGTGAAGACAATACTGCAAGGAGGAAGGTGAGATCCTCAGTATCGAATGCTGTTAATGACAGATCAAGTTCAACAAAGACTGAAAATTGACCACGGGTATATACATTTGTCAAAATTCACTGAACTATGCACTTAATAGAGCACATTTTATTCTATGCTAGAAGCAACAACATCCTAGTCACACATCTATAACCCAGATTTTGTTTTTAAAACACAATTTCTCACTAAAAGAAACCAGACCTCCTCTGTGAAATGGCCAAGTCTAGGACCGGGGCAGGCAAAATACAAGAACTGCAACTTCTTGTCATTCTGGAAGGTAAGGGAGAGCTCGAGAAATGATGGGACCATTACAAAAATGACAGAGGAGATGACTTGCAGGGGGTTCCTCTGAGCAAATATGGGAAACTTTGAGCATCAACATGAATAATGGAAGAGCTGATTATAAACCACTGACTGAGAGAAGAATCCATGAATCCATACTGATGGTAAGTAAACAAGTAAGTAAATAAATGAGAAGGGAAATCTCTTCCTTGCAGAGTGTCAACCCATAATGCAGAGGAACTAATAGAGTTAGAAAATTACCATTTTGCAACTTTTTTTTTTTTTTAGAGAGAGAGAGAGAGAGAGGTGGGGGGAGGGGCAGAGGGAGAAGGAGAGGGAGAGAGAGAATCTTAAGCAGGCTCCACACCCAGCATCGAGCCTGACAAGGGGCTCAATCTCACGACCCTGAGATCATGACCTGAGCCGAAATCAAGAGTCGGACACTTAACCAACTGAGACACCCAGGTGCCCCACCATTTTGCAACTTTTATGGTGATAACTGCTTCAGGCCCAAATCATCAATGGACACTAAAACTATTCAGTGGAAGTTTAAAAAGCAACAGTATAATTTATGGTATCAAAGTATCTCCCCACTGATTTATTAATTGGAAAGGAAAAGTTGTGTAGCTTTTTAGTGGACAACTGTAGAGGCGGCACCATCTTCACTAAGTAATCAAAGTTTACATCCCCAATAATGGGAGAAGCTGACATTACACACTTCTGATGTAATACATTGAGGACACGACATCGCCTATGTTGTATTCTTGCTCCAACTCCCAGAAAGAGGAAACATCATAAGAACCCAAGCTGAAAGATACTTTACAAAATAATCAACCTGCATTCTTTAAAAAATGTCAGTGTCGTGAAAGACAAAGATAGCCTCTGGTATTGTTTCAGGATAACGGATGCCAAATAGAGTGCTCTAAATGCATTCATATGACTCTGAATGAGATCCTGGATCAGGAGATAATTTCCAAAAATGGCTTTATTAGGGTAATTTGTGAAATTTGGATATGGACATATATATGAGAAATTTGATAACTGAACTGTGGTCTGCAAAAGAAGGCTCCTGTTCTTAGAAAATACATGCTGGGGGGTGCCTGGGTAGCTCAGTCAGTTAAGCATCGGCCTCTTGGTTTCAGCTCAGGTCAGGATCTCAGGGTCCTGAGATCGAGCCCCGAGTCGGGCTCTGGGCTGGGCATGGAGCCTGCTTGGGATTCTCTCTCTCCCTCTCCCTCTGCCCCTTCCCACCCCTTTCTCTCTCTCTCTAAAAAATAAGTAAATAAATAAATAATTAAAAAATAAATTAAAAATAAGGAAAATACATGCTGAGATATTTAGGGATAAAGGGGCATGATGTGTACAACAAATCCTCAAGTGGTTACGAAAAAAATAATAGCAAAGACAAACAGGGCAAAATAATAATTGGTTCCTCCAGGTAAAGGGTATGTGAATGTTCTATCCTTGAAAATTTTCTGTAAATTTGAACGTATTTTATAGTAAAGAGTTTAAGAAGAGAGAGAACGAGAAGAGAAATGTTAGGCAACAGTATCCAGTATAGACAACCCAAGGAGTTTTGCTACATAGGGAAGCAAAGGAATGTTGGTGATGGTTCTATGCAGAATTACATAGAATGAAATCAAGTGTGTCAAGTAAATGAAATGAGTTATTCCTGTGTTGTGCAGAAATCTAATAGGAAATAACCATACAATGATCAATTCCTTTTTTAACCTTCTATGAAAATTTTCCCATTCTAAAATACTAAAAGAAAATCTCCTATGTAGCTGAGAGTATTTTTTTTTTTTAAGATTTTATTTATTTGACAGAGAGAGACACAGTGAGAGAAGGAACACAAGCAGGGGGAGTGGGAGAGGGAGAAGCAGGCTTCCCGTGGAGCAGGGAGCCCCGTGTGGGGCTCGATCCCAGGACCCTGGGATCATGACCCGAGCCGAAGGCAGACACTTAACGACTGAGCCACCCAGGCGCCCCTGTAGTTGAGAGTATTAACATAACAGAATTAGAAGTAAACAAGGTAAGCCTAATGATGGAAATATGCCACAAACATAGCAAATTCAAATTATGGATTATAGTTCACCATTGAATAATGTGGGGCCTGGGGGTACACACCTGCTGGGCAGTTGAAAATCTGCATATAACTTTGGACATGTCAAAAACTTATGTGAGAATAGCCTACAGTTGACCAGAAGCCTTATTTATAACATAGTCAGCACATATTTTGTATGTTATGTGTATTACATACTGTATTCTTACAATAAAGTGAACTAGAGAAAAGAAAATGATAATGAGAAAATCATAAGGAAGAGACAATACATTTACAGTACTGTACTGTATTTACTGAGAAAAAAATCTGCATGTTAGTGCACCCATGCAGTTCAAACTCGTGTTGTTCAAGTATCAACTGTATTCCTTTGTAAACTTCCATTCAGCTTTCCAAGGGGTGTAATACTTCAAATAGATTTATAGGTAAGAAAATGACAAGTTATAGGGCACGTGGGTGGCTCAGTTGGTTAAGCGACTGCCTTCGGCTCAGGTCATGATCCTGGAGTCCCGGGATCGAGTCCCGCATCGGGCTCCCTGCTCAGCAGGGAGTCTGCTTCTCCCTCTGACCCTCACCCCTCTCATGCTCTCTCTCATTCTCTCTCTCAAATAAATAAATAAAATCTTTAAAAAAAAAAAAAAGAAAATGACAAATTATATACAATAAATATATATGATAGGAAATAATGGTTTCTATTCATTAAAGTTACCAGATTGCCTAAAATATTGCTAATCTAATGATGCTTTGAGCTGGAGGCATTATGTTTGTTTTGTTTGTTTTATTTTGGTTTTGCTTTTTTTTTTGAGGGACACAGTTGGGGGTGCAGAGGGAGAGGGAGAGAATCTTTTTTTTGAGAATTTATTTATTTATTTGAGAGAGTGAGAGGGAGAAGCAGACTCCCCGCTGAGCAGAGAGCCTGATGTGGGGCTTGATCCCAGGACCCTGAGATCATGACCTAAGCTAAAGGCAGATGCTTAACCAACTGAGCCACTCAGGCACCCTGAGAGAGAGACTCTTAAGCAGGCTCCACACCCAGCTCAGAGGCCAACAGGGTGGGGGGGGGGGGGCAGGGCTTGATCTCATGACTCAGATCATGACCTGAGCTGAAACCAAGAGTAGGAAGCTTCAATTACTGAGCTACTCAGGCACCCCTGGAGATACTGAGTTTTAACTTAGATCCATTTTGCCATTAAACCAAAGAAGAAAACAGCAAGATTCCCTTCTTCCCCATCTACTTTCTTCGCCCTGTGGTCAAACAGGATAACAATCCACCAACATGTCAGAATGTAGATCTCTTTTGATTTTTATTTAAATTTTTGATATTTTTGGCCTTCATTTTTATTGAAAGAGTATTGCTTTAAAATACGAAGTAACTTGATCACTGAGTTATTTGGCACGGTCTCAAATCTGGAGTATGAAGTAAGTGTCTCACCACCCTAGTTCCCATTCTGTCTTGCATCTTTGGTGTACAAGCTCAGGTAATGTCAAACATATTCAATATGAAAATAAATCTGGATAATAAAACCTTCTCATGGTTCATTTTTTATGGTAGTCTGTAGGTTAAAAAAAGGTAGCATATAATATTATTCATGGTGAGGATTTTCCAAGTTTTGGAACAAATTGGTTATTCTGAGGTATATTCTTTATTTGTGCAATTTCAACCTTACTGCGATGGGCAGGCCCATATCTGCCAAGCAGGTGGCCAGTATTTTCTAAAATGCCGAGGCAAGCCATGACTACGCCATTTAGCACTTCTATCTGGGTTAGTCTTTAATTGACAAGAAAATATTTCAGAATTGATGTTGGATAGCCGTTTATGAAAACAGTAGGGTTTAATTTTCTCATTTGAAGACATACATAAAGCTAAATGAAAAAAGCCTCAAGCTAGCACTCTAAAGGGGAGGAACATTCAATAGTGCAAAAAAATAAATTTATTTAAAACAATATTAATAACTCATTTATCAACTGTCATTTGTGAGATAATGACAAACTAGGATATAAGCTGAAGGTACAGTTGGGAGAAAAAAAAATCTGCATAAGGAACAATTCATGAATAAATGGCCATGCTGTATGCTAGTCCTAGGAACTGTTTTTTGACATGTTGAAATGTGTTATACAATTATTGAATACGATTGGATACATGTGTTTCCAAAAGGGCTCTCAGTGAGTAACCGGTGTCTTTACTTTGATAATTACGGGTATAGGGATATGCCTATCTGGAGAGAAATTTATGGTGAGCACTGTGAATTTTGTAAGACTGACGAATCACGGACCTGTACCCCTGAAACAAATAATACACTATATGTTAATAAAAAAAATTAAAAAATGGAAAAAAAAGAAATTTAAATGATTAGCTAAGCTACATTTTACAGATAGTTAGCTAAATTCAGCTTGTCAAAATTTAGTCTTACCAATGTGCCTAATAATGAAATGCTGTTTATCTAATATCTTTTTATAATTAAAAAGTCATTATTTAAAGGTATTCAGTTATCCTAATGGTACTTTTTGTTTGGATTTGTTGTTTATGGGCTTTTGGTCCCCGAATTTTCATTTGCAACAGTTATAAAATGGTGTTCCAGAATAGTTTCATTGCCTAATCTATGTGTGCATTGACCCGGACTGTGAAATTCATTTTCTGCTCACTTGTTCTTTTTTAAATTTCACAAATATGTACATATTAACACATTTCTGCACTATTTAGACACTAATTTAGGGTTATGAAGTTTATATTGGCACTGCTGATATGGCAATTCTTAAATTTCACAAGCTGGGGTTGGCTTAAATACAAAAGACGTTAATAAAAATTATTTTCATTTTGAGTACCTTCTTTATGGCATATTCTCTTTACAGGGGCTGATAAATTTTGGTACGAGGAGAAACCTTAAACCCAGAATAAATATCTAGGAAATAAAAAATCTATAAGCCTACCTAGTATGATGAGGCTGTTTCTGTCAACTCTATACCTGGTTGTTCCAGCAAGGTCTGCAGCAACTGTCTCCTGAATTTGAATGGCTAGTAATTGGTGCAGAAGTAGCGCAGGTGATACTAAGAACAAAGAATGCCTTTATATTTAAGTGAGCAGAACTCGCCTCAAGCAAACATGGAGACCCAACTCCATAAACCTTATCAATACTTTCAAAGCATTAATCCACCTGAATCTTTTTAATTTTTTTTTTTTTTAAAGATTTTATTTATTTTTTAGACAGTGAGCGAGAGAGAAACAGCATGAGAGGGGAGAGGGTCAGAGGGAGAAGCAGGCTCTCCGCCGAGCCGGGAGCCCGATGTGGGACTCGATCCCAGGACCCTGGGATCATGACCCGAGCCGAAGGCAGACACTCAACCATCTGAGCCACCCAGGCGCCCTGAATCTTTTTAATTTTTAAAAGATTTTATTTCTTTATTTAAGGGAGAGAGACAGAGAGAGCATGAGCTGGGGGAGAGGGACAAACAGACTCCCCTCCAAGCAGGGAGCCCGATGTGGGGCTCGATCCCAGGACCCCAGGATCATGACCTGAGCTAAAGTCAGACGCTTAACTGACTGAGCCCACCCAGGCGCCCCAAATCCATCTGAATCTTTTACATAATGTGTTACTAATACATGCGCTACTCTGATAATTATTGTACTCATACTTATTGCAATACCTATATTATATAATTATAATGAAATTCTTTGCAGGTAGTGGCTATTCATATGCTTTGTTTATTCTTCTTTTATAGGATTTTTAACATGTCTTGTACTCTAGAGTTATTGGTGTAAATAACTTACTACCCTCCAAGGTCAGAAATCGTCCAAACTTTGTAATCGTAGTGGAAGCCCTAATAGCTTTTTAAATTTTGTTTTGTTTTGGTAATGCAAGTGCCTGACTTAACCTTTGCTTTCGGGGCAGGGCATCCACTTACTTCAAAGGGGCATCCACTTCAAAGAAGGCTATTCCAAATAAACGCATTGCCAGCCTCAGGACTAAATAAAGAGCCAGGTCACCTCCCTCCCACTAAGGCTCCTTTGTTTTAGAGATCTTGGTTGATTTCGGCACACAACCCTGTGGGCCATTTGTTTTTTCTCATCCTGGGCTTTAAATTCCCATTCTTATGTTTTAAATTCACCAATAAAGAGTGAGTCTGCAAAACCCTAGGTCCCCACCCCCGCCCCACCCCAGTAAAAGAACCCCAGCCACGCTCACTCTCTCCCTCTCTCCCCATGACTTGGCTGGGTGGCCCCAGGAGCGCTGTGTAAATTCCAGGGCCCGTAAGTAATAAACCTTTATTTTTTCAGTTTCTTGATGGTTGTGGCTGAAGGGTGTCTTGCAATCATAGTAAGAGCCTCGAGTGTTGGTCCAGCCGCGACATTAGCTACTGAAAGGCTGAGACTGGCACACAACAGTAATCCTTTGTGTTGAGTGCATAGCCCTGCACATAATGGAAACTCCATGCAAAATTTGTGGATTTAATTTGAATAAATAATCTCCGCTTACAGAAATATCATCATCAAATGCCATTCTTAAATAATAAGCCAATTTATAAAGTGCAAGATGCTAAAACTTATGTTAGTTTTGAAATCCTTTTCTTAAACCCTTCAATGGAGTTCCAGGGCCCAGATCCTTCTACCACCACTCCTTGCTGTGATCGACTCCCACTTCCAACACCCAACTGTACCCTGTATGATTGCAAATTCA
Source organism: Mirounga leonina (assembly GCF_011800145.1). Classification (NCBI taxonomy): domain Eukaryota; kingdom Metazoa; phylum Chordata; class Mammalia; order Carnivora; family Phocidae; genus Mirounga; species Mirounga leonina. The sequence goes on along the minus strand of NW_023270807.1, from coordinate 88,183,499 downwards.
CTCTTATTTACACGTCGGATGTTCTAATTAGGCTGTAAGGGCTTGGAGGCCAGATTCCTGCTAGTTTTCTTTGAATTTCCACAATATCTTGCAAGTCATTGATGGTAAACACATGATGATGACACACTTAAAAACTTTCTTGTGTCTGTGCTCCAGTTCCAAGTTCAAGAAGTATTGGAGAAATCAGGTTGAAATTCTAGTTTTAAGTGTGTAGCTCTTAAAAAGATGAGAAAAAGTGAATTCATTTGATTTTAGGTGTCCTGAGCACAAATGGCAGATTTATAGCACAGTTCTTTCTTCCTTCCTACAATTCTACTGGTTCAGGGTTCAGGGTGCCTGCAAAGTTGGCAACAGGGGAGTTGTCTGGGATGGCAATTTTCTTGAAAAAACACAGGATTTTAAGAGTGAAGCAACTTATTCTAAGATGCAGTTGCCCTGTAGATACAATTTAACTACTTTAAAAAGTGAAAATAAATTAAAGATGTTGCATATAAAAAATGGTATTGGCAGATTTCTAAAATGTACAATGTGGACTTGTAGTCTTCTTGACGAGGTGCTAAAGATACCAGCCTCTGCATAAGACTAGTGCTCCTTTCAACGTATTAAAGGCTTCGATTCATTTTCATGTGCTTTTAGCAAATTTCATAATTTAGACTTGGCCGTCATGACTTCAGCACTCAAATTCCACCTTTCAGAGTTTAGCATCTCTAGACATTAAAGTCTGCATTTACTCATAAAAAGAACCAGCTGCCAAAAAGCCTTGTAAAATACATTATTATTTCTATCCCAGTCTTTCAAACATCGTCTGTGGTCATAAATGGCCACAGTTGTTTATTTCTTCCTGTATATATTCTCAGCACTCAAAGAATGGTGGGTAGGAGCTGATGACAACCCAGGGTATTATCTGCTTGTAACCTCACATGTCTGTGCTCACATGGAGGGACGTATTTTTTTTTTTTAAATTACGTTATGCTAATCACCATACATTACATCATTAGTTTTTGATGTAGTGTTCCATCATTCATTGTTTGCGTATAACACCCAGTGCTCCATGCAGAATGTGCCCTCTTTAATACCCATCACCAGGCTAACCCATCCGCCCCCCCTCTAAAACCCTCAGTTTGTTTCTCAGAGTCCATAGTCTCTCATGGTTCGTCTCCCCCTCCGATTCCCCCCGCTTCATTTTTCCCTTCCTACTATCTTCTTCTTTTTTAACATTGAGATAATTGAGATAAAATACAAATTAAATTCCTTAACATCTAGGGCCTTCTCTAGGCTTAGTCTTTCATAGGAAAGTTGTGATACCAAAAAGCTAATAAAAATACATATAACCTCAACAACAACAATAACAAAACACTGGGGGGAGAAAAAAAGGAAAGAAAGAAAGGAAAAGAAAAGAAACTCAAAGTACACCATCACCTTAAAATGTAACTTGAAGCTGGGAAATCAATTTGCGTTAAAAGCAGCTAGAAAGTTATTTTAAGTTCTCTAAAATCAGGTCTTGAATAGAGGTGTGTCGAAGCCCCATGTCATTAGCTGTTCTGTGTATGACACATACTCACGACTTCTTGATGGCTGTCTCCAGAAGAAGAGCTTTGCCTCAACACTGCCACGGAGTGGGAGGAGGAGGCGGAAGAGGAAAAGTCTTCTTCAAGACAGGGTAAACTGTTTCTCTAGCTCTACTTTTTAACGTGTTTATTTTTTTCAATTGCCATGTCTCTTTTATGTTGTTGACAGCGAAGAGGACCGAGGAGCGTGTCTGATAGGAGTCACAGAATAGAATGAACTCCTTCCCCACTTCCGGGTCCCCACACCTGCTGCCTCAGCGCTAGGAAATGTGCTCGGAGAGTACGCATGAGGGTCAGATGCTTGTCCTCAGCCACACAACACACTGGTGTTTGGCAAAATGTGCTGTTTTGAGCCTGTTGCTTTGCCTACTGTGGAATCCATTCCAACCCAAGGGCTGTGCATCTCTAACTTCCAGGGTTCAGGGATGGTTGGAAAACTCTTATTTCCTTTTTGTAAGGAGGGGAGAAGACCTTAAAAATAAGCTCTTAAGACTCTGGGCAATAGAGAGGTTTTTCAAAATCCCAGTTTGAATGAAATTTAAATGAATTAGTAAGAAGCCGATCAAATTTCCTCAGGCCTAAAGAAGTACGCGCCAGGCACAGTGCGGTTTTATTGAACCCTCTGCTTCTCAGAGTTTGAAATGTTTAGTAAATCCTGAGTTTTGAGGGCAATGGTTTGTGGTGAGCAAATTGAGGTGACCAAATGGCAGTTGATTCTAAGTCTCCAGAGGTTAAAAACTGCTGCATTAACTCTCTAGTTCTCAGCATGTATTTAAACTAAGTGTGGTCTTTTATCTGGAGAGATGTGTTTGAACTGTTCCATTTCACTACAAAAATTCCAGATGTGTGTTATAATGTGCATCTGCTCTTCTGCTTTCACTTGGCCTTCGAGTTCTTTGCTCTCCTGTCCCAGGATTTCGGACAAACCCTCTGATCGCCTCCTGTTGTCCCCACCAATCTACCTCACCTACCACGGGCAGATTTATGCCTTAAGCACAAGCCCAACCGTGTCAGCCAGCCCTCTTCTCCAAATTTTTCAATGGCTCCCCAGTGTCTACTTAGTTAAGTTCATATTATTTATCCTGGTATTCATGGCTCTTTAAATGTGATGCCAACTTACTTTTCCATTTTTATCTCCTACCAGTCCCCTTGCAGGTAAATAGGTCTCTGTTCTTGCTGTTTCCCCCCTCCCTGCCCCGTTGCAGGTCTCCCTGATTTTCTACTTCCATACCAATTCTACATTCCTTTCCCGTAGAGTACGATCTTCACCCATTGAAATGCCATCCACCCTTCAATAGCCCACCTCAGGTATTTCACCCCCCAGTCAGGTGCCTTCAGATCCTTCTGGGAGTCCTCCTAATGCACTGCAGTTGGTATGGTAGTAACTGGCATTCCTAGCTCTCTGACTATGCAGCAGATGCTGTGCATGCTATTAGAAGCCCTGTCAGGGTATGGTCATGTCTTATATAGCATGGGGCCTGGCTAAGACGGTGTTTATTGAATGAAGGAATGAAGGCATGAGGTGATTCTTGATTGAGGTATAAGATTTTTATTTTTCCTGTCTTTCAGCAGCACATAACCTTGCTCCCAGTGGGCACCACCATGGGATTATAGAACTGAATGAATTATCCAGAACAGGGGAGATTCATTCATCTAACACAACAGATAACAGGGCTGATCCCCTGTGTAGAAGAACTTGAACTTCTAGTTCTTTTCTGAATTTGCTGGATTTTCCGCAATGATTATAAGTGCATCTTGAGAAGGATGGCAGATTAGTGCTAAGTTTATCCATTGGTAGAGGCCCGGATAGGAACATGCATCTTGAAAAATGACCAGCAAAGGATCCTTTATATTTTGTTCTTTGAAAAGTAAGTGGATTTTAAGTGAATTCCTTTTTCTTCATAGGTTAAAAATGTTACTTGAATTATATTTCACCTGAGTGAATCCTTTGATTTAATGGATTGAATCAAGTGGCATTAGAAGTGGTCAGAGTATAGTCTTCATATGTAAATATCCACCCTAGTTCAGTAGGGAACTTGAGATATTTATCTGTACATTGATATTTGTCTCTTATGGTTCATGGCTCTCTCTTGCTTAAAGTGGCACCTTAGGTGTAATCACATCTATAACTCTTGGTGGAACAAGCTCTTAAGGAACGAGCTTCCATTAAGACTTATACCATTAATTCAGGCCATGGAAAGCTTTATTCACAAGGAGCTAGATCAGAAGGAAGAAAGAATTGTTTTAGATGACTATTGCAGTGTCCATCTGCATAGGTACCCGAACTGTTTCCAAAGATGTAACTGATGTACTTCATCTAGAACAAATGCAACTGGCCTCCTAGTCCATTTATTCTATCCATGGCAAGAACGGGGCTTGGGGCTAGGAGTGATGGTACTAGGAAATACTGAGCATCTACTAGGTAGTGGACATTTGTCACTCCATTCATTTTCATAAAAGTGGGTATTGTGAAGTTGAAAGTAATAGATATATTTTACAGATGAAGCCATGGATTTGGCAAGGTTTAGTAATGTATCCAAAGTCACACAACTGATAAGTAGCAGAACGGGGACTGAGATCCAGGTTTATCTGACCTTGAAGCTGATGTTCTAGAGTTCCTTATATTCTACTCTTTACAGGAGCAGACAAAGAGTAGGTGACATGTGAGAGTCCAGCATAGGACCCTATTTCCCAGGGGTACAGTCAAGGATTAATACTCAGATTCCTTTCCTTTAAAAAATTATAGTTAGTAAAATAAGAACAATAAAAGGAAATGTCAATATAACTCATAAATCCAAGTGTTTTAAAACGGACGAAGATTTAAAAGTTGAAGATTAGAATCTATATCATTGAACAGGAATGTCACAGTGAGAAATACTGAAAGGAAACTTGTAAAATAACTATGGAACAATCAGAGACATAGCTTCATAACAGACTTTGGAAGTGATTCTATGCATGTAACGTTCCTGTTTCTCTCACTAAACATACAAATGGAATATTAGGAGGTGACTAATAAATCACTTATGAGCTTTAAAATTGAAAACACATGTATTACTGACACTGACTTAATGTGATTTGATTATTGTGTTATTACACAAAGAAATTTGCAGGCCTTGGTTAGTGCCTCAAGCTTTGGAAAAGACAAACATTTTAGTTGTGGACATAGAACAGAGCTGCAATTTCTAGGGAAGGGAAAGAGTGGGAGGCACTCGGGCAAACAGGCTGCTCAAAATAAAATTGTGACAGGATGCACACAAGCCTCTGGTTTAACCATTTCAGAGCCAAGCCTTCAAGTCACCTAAGATTTCACCTGAAGGACATCTGCTGACTGAGACGTGGTCTAAGGACATGATCTTCCCTGTTTCATGTGACCCCCCTGGGGCATTCTCTTCTTTCCCTCTTTCCTTCCCTCCAGAAAACACATATGGCTTTTATGTATTTTCTAAATATTTCTAATTACCTTTATAATGTGAAATAATATTCTACTCAGGGACAGATATTAAATAAACATATGGTATTCTTTGGTAGCTGTCAAGGAATGAAATGGAAGCCCTTTAATCATGAGTTGGCTATATGTTCTTTCTGAGTCTCAGTGCATAGATTTAAGCAGTGTGGTAAACACTGGTTAGGCTTCACCTACAAATATTTACTGAGCACCAACTTGGTCCTAGATACTTGAATATACAACATTTTCTGGATAGCGTTTCTGATGTCAAATACCCAGAGGAAGGTGTTGGGATGGACCCTTATTGTCTTCACTACTTTCATTTCTACTTCAGCTGTGGATATTTTAGTATGAAAATGGGATATTTTAGTATGAAAATGCCTAGAAATTATCACAGGAAGTGAAAAATATGAGCAAGAGGAAGATTTTCTGTCTAGTGGGTTCCACTCTCAAGAATGTGATGATTCACTTTGCCCCTTGCCCTTGGTGGAGTCAAATATCCTACAAGGGGTAGAGGCAAAATGGCCCCTAGCATGTATGGAGGGGACATGGTAGGGTAGAGAGGCTCAGAGGACAGGACAGGAGAAAAGGAATGAAGAAGAGAGATCAAAAAGAGAAGGGGCGTACAAGCACCCATTGGAGGTGGACTCTGTACCAATGAAAGCCTGTCTGAGACAAAACGTGAGGAAATTTTTACACTACCCTCTGAATCCCACATGGGTTTGAGATTTGCTATCAGTGAGGTTGTGTTCTTTCTGGTAATGGATGAGGTCCTGCACGCCCTTCCAGATGAGGTGAAACCTAACAGCGGGGGTAGAGTGGTCAACCAGAAATACATTCCTATTCTTAGGACTCTAGAGACCATAGAGCTCTAAAACAAGCTTATAAAAGCCTGTATTGGCAAAAAGAAAAAAAAAATCAATACCCACAAACCTACTAAAGCTGTAGAGAGTCCTCTCCAAGTAGGAGTTGTGGGGCTGAAATGGCAGGGAGTGAAGGTGGGGTGGCATCAAAATGCACCAAGAAGCATATGAAGTATTTGTACTGTTTCTTTCGCCCTAGATCATTAGCACTGGATTGTTCAGAATGAAGAGCTTAATTGCTGTGTCTGAAGGAGGAGATATGGAGGAAGAAGTGGTAGAGACTTGGCAATTCCAGGACTTGTGGAATGACCGAAGAGAATTGTCCTCGATTCCCTTCCTTTCCCTTCCTTTCCCTCCCCTTCCCTTCTCTTCTCATTATTCTCTCCTTCCTTCCTTTCCTTCTCCAAACATTAACTGAACATTTACTTTGGTCCAGACACTGGGCAGTGCTGGTGGTGAAAGATGACGCAGAAACACCGACTTCCCCCAGAGAGTTCCCTGTCAAGGGGAGAGCTTACTCTTATTCCTCCATGGCAGTCATAGCTGAAAACAGTGATCCTGGATGTGTGTGTGGGAGGGGTATCTGCACTCTCTTGGGCCCCCCAGCTGCCCTTCTAGTAGACAGGTAGTGTGGCTGGATAACTAAGCAGTGCCCTCATGGGGTTTGGATCTCCAGGAGCAGCTAAGACTCCATGGTAGAGATGCCATTCTCCCTGGTATCTGTTGCATCTTCACTTAGGTGAGCCATGTTTAGCTACATCCTACTGTTTCATCTAGAGTCTCAGCCAGTGGGGCTGTCAAGCTAGGTAAAGCCTGCACACTAGAATTAGTGGAATAAAAAAGTTTAACTCCAAGGAAAGATCCCTTGGCCTAGAGTTGAGACCACCAGGTTCAAGTCTTGGTTCTTCCACTCATCAGTCTTGGGGAAAAGAATTGAAATTGACCTATACTGTGCATGCTCAATAAAGATGGGTAGAATGTGTAAAGACAGCTCCAGTCAGATGGCAAATATCATCTGGAAAGAGTTAGCTTAACCAGTCAATGACTGCCTTAGCTTGAATTAGTTTGCAATTAGTTATGCAATATCAGATAGACAGATTCTGATGGAAGAAGGCAGAAAAGACAGTCCAAAGCTTGGGGCTTTATCTCAGAAGGGAAGTCATGGGGGACACTCTGCTCTGGGAAGAGCTGGAAGGTGGGGTGGAGGGGCAGAGAGAGGAGAAAGAAGGTAGTTGGGTGGAAAGTCTTCCCTGTTTTTCCCAGTGGTTGCTGATGCTCTGTGCTGGGTTTCCATAGCTATCCTGCCCCTAATTTCTATTCAGCAAAACAGTTATTCATGCATTTCAGAATTGTCGTATTTACTTCTACCCACTAAACTGTTAGTTCCTTGAGGACAGGGGCTATGCCTTATTTACCTTTTAATCCCTAGCACTTAGCCCAATGGAATGAGTGAAAGAAGGTGTAAAAGTCAAAGAAAAACTTAATTGACTTGGTAATTTTGCCCAGAGGTCCCAGTTCTCTGAACAAAATAGCTTGAGCTAATAATACCTATCATTGTTCCAGGTTTATAAGCAGAGAAACAGAGTAACAAAAGGTTAAGGAACTCTTTAGAAAAAACTTAAAAAGTAGAACAGGCATCAAAAGAGTTCCCACGCCTCTCATTAACTGATATTGTTTCTTTGTCGCACGCAATAGAATTAATTAAAAAAAAATCTGGTTCTATCTTGAGCTGAGGCAAGTGTTTTAAACTTTCCATCTTTGCAAATAAAGCTCTGTTAGTTATTTTCAGTGATCAGCTTTCTGATAAGAATTAAGAGGATGGATATGAAGTCATCACTTTGGTAACTTGTATAGTTGTACATAGGGGCATATTTGAATCAAACCTACATGCTAATCCAGCTTTCCAAATGAATGGGAATCGGTCTTTTTCTCAAAATGCCAGGCCCATCTCTTGGTAAGAAGCAAAATCTGCCTAGCTTCTTCAGTGTCCTAGAGAACATCCCTCTCAGTAAAGACAGGTCACAGTCTGCCCTCTTGATGACCTGGTTGGGTTGACAGATTTCACACTGTTTAAGAATGGAGTGAGGAGTGTGCTCTTTGGAGGGTCTCCAGAACTATTCTTCAAAGTGTCAGAAAAATCACAACAGGGCGTAAAGTTCAGAAGTTCAGTTAAGTTTAAGGTCTTTCACCCTGGAAAGTTTTCATTAATTTTTTTTCTCTTTCTTGTACACCCCAATGAATGCTGCAGTTGCAAATTTCCTAGCATGACTTGGTCAAAACCCACTCAAAACTATGCCAAGAATCTGCTTTGAAAGTTATGCTGTCAAAATTTGCAGCCCTGGGAGGCTTAGATAATTCAAGAAGTATCCGATTTTCAGTAACCAGATTTCTAGTTATATGAATTTCAGATTCTTTCAGGAGCCCCCATTCTGAAATATTTTTCCTTAAAAGCAACCAAAGTTTCTGACATTTGCTTTAAGAATACTTATTCTTTGGACGTGATACCCATTGTGTAAGGCATGTAGCGAAGTGTTTAACAAGAATGTAATAAATATGTTTCTAACTAAAAAAGAAATACTTCTTCTTTACCAGCTTTAAGCCAAAGAGAAATTTTACTGTTAATAAGCCATAAGACACTACAACTCCTGTAATAATAATAAAATGGAATATTATAATAATAGCTTTAGAAGTCAGAGAGCTAATCTTTTAAGATACTTTAGAACCAAAAGCTATCATTGATAAATAAAAAACCCAGAGCGGATTAATAAATTATACATTAGTTAGTAATGAAAAGCTTAAGAAACAACCCCAAGAGTTCTATTGGATTTATGAGATCAGTGTGGGAGGCATTTAGGAAGTGTTTGGGGGCATTTTTGGTTGTCATAATGATGGAAAGGGCCCTACTGGGAATGGAAAGGAGCCAGGAATGCTAGATGTCCTGAAATGTGTGGGACAGTTCCACACATCCAGTGGTTGTCCTGTGTCTCATTCAGCTTTTCATCGGCTGTTCGGGTATTCATGTAGGTGGAAAGCCTTTTTTTTTGAAGATTTTATTTATTTATTTATTTGACAGCGAGAGAGAGAGAGAGAGAGAGACAGCAAGAGAGGGAACACAAGCAGGGGGAGTGGGAGAGGGAGAAGCAGGCTTCCCGCTGAGCAGGGAGCCCGATGCGGGGCTTGATCCCAGGACCCTGGGAGCATGACCTGATCCGAAGGCAGATGCTTAACAACTGAGCCACCCAGACGCCCCGGAAAGCCTTTTTATAATGATCTGAACCTGGAACCTAACCCTATTCCCCTACTTTTACATATAAGCACAAAGTATTATTCTTTTGCATCATTTTAATTTTCCCTTTTCAGGAAAGCAGCTACTATGCAAATTAAGGGAGGGATGTCATTTTGGCAGGGAGGGGTGGTGGACAGGATTTCCCAGGACTTGTTCTTTACCTTAGGAAACCACCAGTGGCAAGACTGCCTATGATATCTGATTGTGTTACCCACATAACACACCGGTGTCGGTCTGCATGAGCGGCTGTCACACTTACAATGATTCAGCTTGGAGGTGTGCTATGTGACTACATCATTATGCCTTCTGGAGTGCTTATGCCCAAGAATTTACATGTTGAAAACACGATTTAAGTCACACACTGATTTTCTTGTATTTTTGCTTTATAATACAGCTAGGACCTTAGATTGATTTTTTTGGGGGAACTTAAGTGAACAAGTAGGCTATGGCTATCAGATAGTAAAGGAGGATCTTACAAAATATTTGCTATAAAAAGGAGACACTGGATCTGAGAGGGCTTAAAGCTATTCTATTAGATACAAACTTAGCTGATAAAGGTAGTAAAGTAACAGATTCCTGTCAGTAGCACAGGAAGATCCTTCCAAGAACACAGGATTTGCTGTCTGAGCCTTACAGCTCCAAGCAGGAACCAAGATCAGAGTTTTCCCAACTTAGTCCTATATATGCCATTATAATGTTTTTTTTACCATATCTGCCTACACCACTATTTACTTAATGTCTTTCTTTAAGTCAGACAAATTCACTTGTGCCTACATATATCTTTTATAAATTTGGTACCAATAAAAAACAGATCGGATGTGCTTGTTAACATTTTTTCCTATTATACATTAAAATAAATATGTAATAATTAAAGTAAAAGAAAGAAGGTTGTTTTTTGTAACAAAAAGATCACCTGGTGCATCCTTCCCTATGCATAGTGCACTTTGGGAACTGGTGCTATGAAGGGTATATGGTAATGAAGATTTACTGGCTTGGAAAACATGATTTAAAGGCAATTGCCAAGAAATATTGATAATCTTTATGAAGATACTCTTTACTAAACTCATTTGAAAAATTTCTTGTAACGGGGCAAACTCTCCAGCTGCTGCTATAAGCATATCATGTCTACTTTAACTTCAGTAAGAAGAGAATATGCCATCCATAGCAACAAGTCTTTCTGAATAAACACCTTAAATAATTTGTTTTTTCACTCAACAAATATTTGTCAAGCCCTTACTATGCGCAAAGCATTGTTCTAGGCACTAGGACTAGCAGTGAACAAAATAGAGTTTCTTTCATTGTGAGCTTTTATTTCATTAATGTAAGAGGAGAATAAAAGCAAAATTAATTTCCATTAATCCCAAGAAGAAAATAGATAGGGATACAACAATCAACTCCAAATCAATCAGATGGCCTAAGCTTGGCATCAGAGGATGTGCACATTCTATCATTTGGCTTTTCATTTTGTCTGGCAAAGTAATTTTCATGGGTTTTTTTGTTTGTATAGCTTTTCTCATAGTATACTATTTTGTTGATGCTTTGCACTTATTTCTTGGCCCCATTTAAAATTCCACTCCACAATTTAAGGAATGGAATTTAGAATTTCCTGATACTTCAGCCCAAGTTTTCATTTTTCATATGTAATTTAAAATTGTCCTTAAGTCCCCTCGAGTCACAGTTTCCTATTATTCATGCCATTATTATCATTGGTTAGGGGTTACAAGCACTTCGTATCATTTAAAGGAGCATTAGTTGTTCCTTCTCTTATATCTTCTCTATTTAAGACACTTAAAAAATAATACCAAAGATGATTTACGGCGGCAAGAGCTATTTAATAGCTCAAAATACTCTGAGAGAACATTCCTGTCAGAAGACTATGGTGACATGTCTTATTATTAATTTCCATAGAGTGGGTGTTTCTTACTTATCCAGCTATGAATGTTTGATGAAATTCATCCATTGTATTACCCTCTTAGTCATTTCCAAACAGCTAAAATAAAAAAACCCGGTGCTTTAGATTATTTTCAAAATCTCAGGTGGCATGACTGGCCTTTATAGGTTCAGCTAATGGAAATTTTAAAAATAAGAAAGCTGAACTCTTCACAAAGATTGCTTTGAAGTTCCAGTTGATAATTGCTGTTTAAAATAATTAGCTCTAAAGAATTCTAAGATTCTGAGAAGCCATGAGTCACTGAAGACAAACTAAGTTATACCCTCAAATAGCTTTTGTGTTAGGCGTTTTTGGTTATATTAGAATTCTTTCAAAACAGGTTATCCATATTTGGCAATTCTGAGTTAAGAGAACATTTGACTGACTAGAAAATGCTCGTCTTTCAACATATAATCAACTCTTTTAAGAGATTTCCCTCTGAGGTGTTATAATCTATTTGCCTGTGATTTTTTACATGGGTAGTAAGACACTTTTGCAGTGGTATCATGAATAATGTTGACACTTTGGAAACCTAATACTGCCCCTAAAGGTATAATTATTGCTGTAATCAAGAAGGATAAATGATAGAGAAAACATTTCAAGAAAAGAGGTCCTTTAAAAGAAGGAAATTTTTCCTTTCCCAGTGCAGGAGCTAAGCTATTAGAATAGTGCCTGGCACATAACAGATTCTCAATAAATATCTATTCACTGAATAAACAAATGGAAAAGAGTATCCCAGCAACTGTACTGTGTATATCATAAACAAGGTTTTATATATATAGTGTGGCACATAGAACACTTTCAATAAATATCAGCGAATTTTAGAGTTACCATTATAGATTGTGTATTGATATTGGCTTAAGATCCTGGACTTCCTATGTAAGAAATTTGAAATGGAATTGAGCCCTGAGACCAGTATATGTTGTTTTTATGAAGTATGTTGATAAGGAAGTCTTGATCTAAGGTATAGAAGGCTGGACTAAAGGTGTTGATGTGATAGAGAATGCATTTTCTTCGCACACTCAGGAATAACCGGCCATGTTTCTGCAACTTAGTTTCAATATCAGCAAGAAGCAACCACTTGCTAAGCAAGATACAAGGGAGAGAAAATGTGTTTTTCTTTACTCACAAGTCAGTGATTCTCCTTTTTATTTTTTACAGAGTAAATGACAAACTGCCATTTAAGATGGTCCCTGTTCTTGTTCTAACCAATCCTTATCGTGTAGTAAAAGTTTCCAGACTAGTTTTAACATCAATTCTCATTACTTTCCCTCCAACCCTGCAACTCCCTCCCTTCACCACTAAGCATTGGTTCTAGGATCAGAAAACACACACTCTTTGAATGAGCCCAGCATTTTCTCACCCCTGATCTTTATTTTGGATGCACTTAAAAAAACTCCACTTAGAAAGATCCAATCATTGTCCAAGTGCCAATGCCAATCACTTGATGAGGTCCTTCCCTTGAATGGCCAGTGATTTTTTTCATTGGAACTTCCTGGGCACCTGTCAATTTATCTGATGCTTATTTGAGTTGTGTGCCAGCATTTCTCCCCAATTTTTTTTCATCCCGTATCTTTTATAACTCATAGCCTGGCACACAGTAGTTGCTCAATAAATATGAATTGTTTGATCTAATTTATCTTTTCTTCTTTAAAAAAAAAAAAAGAGATTTATTCCAGATCTTCCAAGGAGATTTCTGGCATAGATTTTTAGCCTTCTGGTCTTTACCAGAATTGTCTCCAAAACAGAAAAATCTACTGTGGTAAGGCACAAAATGAATGAATGAGAAAAGAATAAGAAAAAAGATGGATTTTCCTTCCTCACATGGCAAGGATTGTCAACAAATAGTGAGTGAGAAAGGGAAGGGGGATAAATGACTTATAATCTATGCTAAGGTAAGTACTTTCTGCTTGACTAATTTCTTGGCAACTTGGGAAAAAAGGTGCTAAAAGTCTTTCCATTGCTGTGGGAACAAATGGGGAAAGAAGAGCAAGGAGAGAACACTGCCCAGCCTCAGCCTAGAAGTAAACTAGCGACAGCTACAGCTGTCTTCATGCAATGAATTGCCTCCTCTGGATGGTAGTGGGGTGGGTGTGCGGGACAGAGTCCCTGGGAGATGGAGGTAAAACTTATTTTCATGGCTAAACATTCCTTGTAGATTATATTATCCAAGGGCACAAAAAAGCACGGGGAAGAGAGAGGAGTCTCTGTCATGAGGTTACTTCCTTTTTTGCAGTTTTGTATCTCAGGGAGAGGTGGGAGTGTGGGGTAGGACAGGAATAGTGATGGGCTTTTCTATAATGGCTCACACAGTGGGAAAGAGGGAAAGCAATGGCAAACACTTAGCCAACAAAGGTGGGGCCAGGTCACCATGTTGTGGCAGGAATTTCTGGTTCCACAGCTGTGGTACTTCTGATACCGAGTGCTGGTGGCCAGGTGGAGTGCAGAACTCATTCTCTGGGCAACAAATAATCAACCATTAAGCTCAGAGGGTCCTCCATTGCCCTGTCTCCATGACTCCCCACCTTGTGTCCTACTTCAGAGAGAAACTGGGAGGCATTAGGTGGGAAATTCTTTATTTTTCTGCTACAAAACCTACGAAACTTCTTACTATGCAGCCATTCTTTCCTTCTTTCTACTTGTTCTATTAAAAGAGTTGCCTCCTTTTCTTTTTTTAAAAAACGATTTTATTTATTTGAGAGAGAGGGAGAGCACGCACAAGAGAGAGCATGAGCAGGGGTGAGAGGGAGAAGCAGGTTCCCCATTGAGCAGAGAGCCCAATGTGGGGCTCGATCCCAGGACCCTGGGATCATGACTGGAGCCGAAGGCAGATGCTTAACCGACTGAGCCACCCAGGCGCCCCAAGCTGCCTCCTTTTCTAAGACCAGACCCCGCCCTTCCCCATCACCTTTCAGGATCCTTCACTCCCAGTTGTGACTTTTCTGTCCCATATGGTCCATTGTTCTTTCTCAACTAAATCTTTCTCACCATAATTTCAGCATGCTTAAATGTCTTGCCAAAAAACCCAAACAACAAAAACAACAACAAAAACAAGACCAAAAAGCCTTCCCTATCGCACGTTCCCAGCCACTGTTTTCTCTCCACCACTTTATTTACAACCATACTTGGGAGAGTGACATGTCTAGCATTGTAGAGGGGGCTCAATAAAGATTTGTTGAAAGAGTGAGTCACTGCAAGAATGGGAAACTGAAAAGGGGAACACATCATTCTCTTCTTCAACATAAGTCAAGGACACTGTACTGTTTTGTATTATATACTCTTCTAAGCACTCTACATATGGCCATAGAGAAAGGGAACTACAGATACCGGTGATAACAACAGTCCACACTTATTGAGAATTTATACTCTGATAGGTGCTGTGCTAGGACCTTTTACACACTCACTCAGTGCCCTTCATGATAGCCCTGGGAGGGATGTACTCTTCAGCTCTTCTTTCCCAGCCTGGGAGGCTGGAAGACAGAGGGGTCGGGAAAGCCTCTGTTGCCAGAATCCAAATATAGGCAACTCTTCTGGAGCCAGCACTGCCCACTGTCAGGGGAAGTCCTTGGTTGATCCTTTCTTTCATTGCAAGGGCTAAAATTTATTATATACATATATATGGTAAAGTTTAAACAAGGAAAGCCTGCGGGTGAGTGGAAAAACAGAATGTCACAAGACCTGAATCCTAGATCTTAACACTTTCATTACCTTGCAGCGAGGGACTCAGCATCTCCGTTTTCTTTTTGTTTGTCTTTTTGTTTTTTGTTTTTTTGCTTGTAAACTGAGAAACCGGGCTAAAAGATCTCTTGATTGCCTTTATTTAAAAGGTTTGTCAAAAGTAAAATGCTATTTAAACGTGATTTAGAACTTGGATTTCATGCTTTTTGGAATAAATTTCTTTTTGAAATGACAAGCCATTATTGTGAAGTATCATACAGAGCTTTTGTAAGTACCTAGCTCATAATTTCCAATAATTTTTCCAAGGTAGCTTAGCAAATAAAGTGTTCTGGCCCATGGCGGCAGCTTCATTTTCTGGATCTTGGTATTACCTTATTTAGAAAAAAAATATTCCATTTCGGATTGACATTGCCTTTTCTTTTTAATAAAATCCCCTTTGTTCTGGTTATAAGAGGGATACATGCTTACGTTAGAAAAAAAATAGAATAAAGGAAGAAGGTAATAATAATCATCTTGAAACAACACCTGTTAAAATTTTGGTGTATTTTAAAAAACATAACCGAGGTCTTTAAGATCCTGCTTCTTTTTATTTAACATATTGTAAGCGTTTTGAGAAACTTTCTGTTGACGATGCACAGTTTGAGTGACAGGAAATAACCAACTCCCCCTGGAGAAAAATTAAAGCAGCCTCAAATCTGACTTTGTCACAATAGCAATTCCATTTCCTTCTTCTTTAGGGACGGCGTACAAGTGTCCTCCGCTGTCACCGCCACACCATTCTCCTTATCAAAGAATACAAGGTCAGATAATGAAATGAGTGATTGTCGTTTGGCACCTTCTGCCAGAGCAGTAGGACTATATAGTTGAAAAGTTGCAAAATCTAGTGTTTTGATGTGTGATTATATATTTTCTCACTAAGTTATAGAAATATTTGTTCAAGGATATTGCGGCATTTTTATACCAAAAAGGAGAGAGTCTAAATGTACTATAAAAAGAAAATAACTATTATAATGTATGAAAAATATTTAATATGAGTAATTATATATGCAGTCAGAAAAGGAATATATTGCATACATGTATTGCCTTTGACCATTAAAATTCATCTCTAAAAAGCAATTATAGTACATTATGGTGAACACCTTGTGCTCTGGTATTGGATTTTTGGGATTTGGACTTTGGCTTACAAGTTATTTCTTGGGTGAGTTATTTCTTTTCTTTGGGCCTTAGTTTCCTCATCTGAAATAGTAGTGCCTACTTCCTAGGGATCTGGTTGGGATTAGATGCATCAATCTTGTGCAAAGCATGTAAAGCAGGGTCTAGAACCTAAGAGCTCCACACATATTAGCTATTATTATTATTTGCTGTAACATGTGTGTGGCATAATTGACCTCTATCAGTGGTTCCCTAATACCCATGGAAGGTCCAGAGCCAGGCTTGCTGCATCGGGTAGCCTGAGGAAGTTTTGAAATATACTCTCCAGAGTTCAGTTTCAAAACGGTGTGACGGATCTTTCTTGGAGATGTGGTGGGAGCATAGAGGAGGGAATGAGTCATCAGTCCCCTGGGAGGGTGGAAGCAGGCTTTGCAAAGATCATAACGCTGGGATAGGGCTTGAGCAGTGAACAGATACTTCTTAGGAGAAGAGGTGGCTGGGGAGGGGTGTACTCAGTAGAGGGAGCAGATACATCCAAAGTTCAGCTACATCTACTGGGGACCTATTACAAGCAAGACAGGTTGCGGGACACACTGATCTCATCTACCTCTCACCTCCACCCAGTGAGGCTGGTGTTACAATCTCCTTCCACAGGTGTGGACAGAGAGTAGTTTGTGCACTTTTCCCACACTCACAAGAGAAGTAGGATTCAAACCTGGGTCTGACTTCAAAGCTCTTTGTCTTTGTGCCAACTTCCTCCGTTAAGCACGGTTTAGAGCGTGCACTTAGCAGCAGGAGCGTGGTGTGCATGGCGCTCTGGGCCGGGCCACCACGGTGGGCCAGGAGGAAAAGCAGCCTGTGGTTAGGTGGGCAGGACCTCGGCTATTTCTGGTGTTTACAGTGGCCCTCCTGTGCTTTTCGGCCTTTAGGAGACCTCTAGCCTTGGGGGGCTTTCTCAAGAGGGATCTCCATCTGGCCTCTTGCAGCCTCAACCTGGGATGGAGCACCTCTCATCTCAAAGCTGTGGTGGTGGCTGTCATTAGGTGCCATCGCACTAGCCATGTTCCCTTGGGGACTGTCCTTAGTAATGCTGCCACTTCCCTCAGGCATGGGTTCTACTGTCCTCCCTTCTTAGGTTACTCATGAGTAATAAACCACCCAGGTGCCCCATGGCCATTTGGGTTGCTATTTAAGAGAGAACACCATCTTCTTGATCTTGTGTGTGAACCCTGAGATCTCAGTTTGGAAACACACAAAAGAGTCTAAGGCTGGAACACTTTCTTTCTCTTTTTTCATGTGTATAGTTAGATATGGACCATGGCAAGTCATTTAAATCTTCTCGGACTTTGAAGGTAGGGTAGCAATGACAGGACATAACCCCTCATTTTGTTTACTAATGAAGTCACAAGAGATAGACTGGTGCTTCCTTCTGGGTGGGAGGTTGAATTTAATTTTATTTAACAAACAACTCATTCTAGCTCAGTGACTCATAGGATAACTTCATTCAAAAGAAACTTAATATACTCCGGCTTCCCTCTATTTTACTGTCTCCAGAAATCCAAAGAAGCCACTATACCAGAAAGACTCTGAGGGGGTCAGGGTTTTACTCACGGAAGTGCTACAGTAGAAAATGGTCATTTCTCTGTGCTACATTCAAGTGAGTTCGCAAACCCACTGGGCTCTGACATAAGCAACCGTGTTTGTACAAGACAGAATCCATGATGTGAGGTAGGGTGGTGTCTGAATCGTGGTGTCTAAATAGCTTCTCACAGAGGAAAATAAATTGCTGGTGAGACTTACTTCTTTGTGGGTTTTATTATCGGTAGTCTTAACTTTGCTAAATCAAGCTTATTATACATTACCATTATAGGGGCCCTTGAATGAAGTTGTTGATTTGGTGATACCTGTTTGGCCATACGGCTCATGGATGATCATGATTCCCAAGCGGAACTTCCAAATCAGGCCTTTCTGACCTGCACTGCAGTCCCTTATTTGCAGCTCTCTCTTGGACATTTCCCCTTCATTCTTGCAAACAACCTGTCCCTGAGCTCACTGTCTTTCCTTAACTCACCCTCCAACTTTACTCACGGTTGATCTCCTCTCAGTTTTTCAGGTGGCCCAGATGGACCCTGGGATTTCCCAGCATTCAGTATCATGTTTTATCTCCTTTTCTCCACATCATCTCTGGATTTATACCTTATTTCTACTTCCATCATAGTCTGCAGCCTGATCACGTTTCTCTTGATTTACTGAGTCTGCCCCTCCTACATATGAGTGTTAGTTAATTTTCTTAGACACTATTTTATTCTGTCTATGTTTTTCTCAAAATTCTCTGGTGATGCTTGGCTTAATGAGTCAAGTTCAAGTTCTTTATCTTGGCATTCTAAGCCTTTCGTTTTCTCTCTAGTCAACATACTTTACTACTTTCTGGACTTTCTCCCACTTAATGACTTAATGTCTCCCATATGTCAGCTCAGTCTCACTTTTAGGCAATTCCTTAACTAGATGACGCTCTATCTTATCTTTCAGAGTTCAGCACAAGACCATAAAGTCCCCTTTTCCTGCTCAGAGCACTTCAGTAATCTCTGCCTTCTTTTGTCTCTGATTTGTTGTCTCTGTCAATTCTTTTAGAACTAGATCATTTATGCTCTTATATGGTCCTTGCATAGTTTAATGTATGTTTGTCTTGGCCGTGTAGTGAGATTGTTAGGTCCTTAAGGGTAAAGGAATATCTAACAGTTTCCTTTTGAGCACTCAGAATCCCCAGCCCAGGTATAGGATATAGTAAGTGTCACCCTGCTACCCACAGTCCTTGCTGACTTGAAAGAAATTGTTCAGATATCTGCATTTGGTGTCTTTGGCAGACTCCAGTCCCACGGCTGCCTGAGGCAGGAGCTATCCTAGCCCCATGGTTACTGGTGTGGCTCAGGGCACCGTGGCCTCATGGCCTGCTTGGCATAGAGTAGATGTTCTATTTGTTGAATGAATGAGTGACAACCCGGAGGAAATACTGGGCTCCCTATTTCGATTTTCTATTTTTCATCACTCATATACAAAATAATAAATCCATTAAACAATGTCAGCCAGGTTAACAAAAGGCAATGGCTGTTTTCAGTTCTAGCTTTAGAAGGTGAAAACTGTTTCTTTTTTATTATGGTTTTCCCCCAGAAAGTCAGGTACATTGAATGAGCTCTCTTGACTTCTTTGTTTGGCTCCTATTGAATACCCCATCTCCCAAAAAAATTTATATCTCGTTGAGTAGAGTTGTTGATGGCTCCGTCCCGGTTCCTTCGGTCTTGAAGTACATTTTAGAATGGCCCTAAAAACGTTGGCCTGAGCGTGCAGCCCTTCTTCACCTCATTGTTGCTTTAGTACTGTTCATATTTTAATTCCTCCAGAACGCCTTCCCTCTTTTCCCAAGACTGAGGTAATTGTTCCCTTCCCCAACGTCCTCAAAGCTACTCCTGCTCTCCTCTGAATCCTGTATACACATACATGTTTCTCATATTATGTATGCTTTTAGTATACATGCATGCATTATTAAATGTATCAGAACACATCAGAATGTATAGGTTTATGTCTCTGCAAATTCCTCAAAGACTATGGCTATGTCTCATTTATCTTTGTATCTCTAGCACCTGGCTCATGTCTACCTCGGGAGGTGCTCCATTGACAGTCACTGATGCATAGTGACAGGGAATGAGTAAAACGGTGAGGCCAACATCAACTGTGTCTTCCGCAATGCAGTGGCATTTCAGTGGCTAAACATCCTAACCATCCATCTGGCGTTTCCCCATGTGGAGTGCTGGGGCGCTTGTAGCCACAGATCCTGGGTGCACAGCATGGAGCATGACCCAGGTGAGTCAGAAAGGAACCACGACCACAATCAGTGTCTTGTCTTTCTTCTAGGGGGAGACAACTCTTGAATTGTGAAATTGTGGAGTGTTACCCTGGTGCTCACAAGAAGTCTTGAGTTAGTCCCAGCCGGCACCCCCCTTCTCTGCTTGCAGAGCATGGGGCCGGGGGCCTGAATTTTGGGGAGAATTGGATATCATCTTCTGAACATGACTTCTTTCAAATCATCCCATAACATTTTTTAAAGGATGCTTTATTTTCTCTTTCTTTTTTCTTTTTTAGTTGAGACATAATTGACATGTAATATTGTGTAAGTGTAAGTATATAAGGTGTTTGATTTGATACATTTATATATTGCCATATGATTACCACAGTGTTAGCTTACACCTCTGTTAGGTCATATAATTATCATTGAATTATTGTGGTGAGAATAATTAAGATGTAGTCTCCTAACAACTTTGAAGTTTATAATAGAGCACTGTTAACTATAATCACTGTGCTGTGCATTGGATTTCCAGGACTTATCTATCTACTAGTTGCAAGCTTGTACCCTTAAACAACATCTCACCCCGTAACATTTTAATTTTGGTTCTTTACATTTTGTGTGGTTCTCATAGGTAACATTAAGAATCACCTTTAAGGGCGCCTGGGTGGCTCAGTTGGTTAAGCGACTGCCTTCAGCTCAGGTCACGATCCTGGAGTCCCTGGATCGAGTCCCACAACGGGCTCCCTGCTCGGCAGGGAGTCTGCTTCTCCCTCTGACCCTCCCCCCCTCTCATGTGCTCACTCTCTCTCATTCTCTCTCTCTCAAATAAGTAAATAAAATCTTTAAAAAAAAAGAAAAGAAAAAAAGAATCACCTGTAAGAAGATGACTGAGAGGCTGTCATCATCTGCTAGGAATTCTTTCTTAGAAAACTGAGTTTGTAAGGAAATTGTCCCTCTTTAAGAGGGGGGCATCACTTAGTACCAGATGGTTTGTAACACGCTGGGTGGCTTTTGGTTGATGGTTCTTCTGTGAACGTATTTTATATTTCTGCAGGGTGTTATGTTTTAGATGGCAGCTTATATTTTTTTATTAATTTATTTTTAAAGATTTTATTTATTTGAGAGAGAGAGAGTGAGAGAGAGCACGAGTTGGGAGGGAGGGGCAGAGGGAGAGGGAGAAGCAGACTCCCTGCTGAGCAGGGAGCCCACAGGACTGGATTCCAGGACCCTGGGATCATGACCTGAGCCAAAGGCAAATGCTTAACCGACTGAGCCACCCAGGCACCCCTGATGGCAGCTTTTAAAAAGATTTGAAACTCTGGGTCACTTCTCCTCCACAAAAATATGTATTATATATTTATATACTTATATATTAATTATATTTATACATTATTTATGTAATTTTATATTTACATTATATTATATATATTTATATATAATATTTGTATAATTATGTATTATACAACATATGTATTATATGTATAAATGTATGTATAACGTGTATGTATAAATATGTATGTACAAATGTGTGTATAATACATATGTGTAAATATGTATGTCATAAATATAATATATAATTATAATATATATTTATATATTATACATATATATTTATATACCATATATAAATAAATAGTATTTATTAGTTCTATTTCAACAATAATGAGCAAAGGAAAGTCTTTTTGTAGCTCTACTAAAATTACCTCATGCTTGTGCAGTTAAAATGGCCCTGCCTGGAGAGGCAGATCTGGAGGAATAGAACTTTAAAGATCAAGATTAGCAAACTAGCCAACAGGAAAAGCCGAAGAGCCAATTAACCTCCTCCGCCTGCAAAGCCCCGCGGCTGGTGTGGAGGTCCAGGCTCTCCGTGGCGGCCGAAACGTGCGGCCCTAAAACTTCCAGCTGAAGCTGCCTCGGTCCTTCAAGCTCCACAGTCGCTGGGAATGTTTGCTTTGTATGTCACTTCCTTTGCCGCGCGAGTGTGGAAATCACATTGTGTTGCTCTGAAATGGTTGCCATGGGAACATCTCCACCTAGCCATTATCTACTCAGCCTACTGATTACATTAACCCAGGAGACGGAGGTGTACCCGGGGCGCTGCAGCCACCTGTTCTGCAGAAAATGGTGATTGCTTCTGCGACGTTTTCGCCTATGTGGGCCACCCGTTTCTCAGAACACTGTCTCTCCGTTTTCTCTTCTCTCGTTTCCCTCCAGAGTTAAGGGATGACATAAATCTATAGGACAGTGGCATTGGGATAACTGAGTCATTACATTCCCATTCCTCCTGCCCTCTTCCAGGTCCCTGTTTTCGTATCTCATGCAGAATAAAAATAATTGTCACTCTTTTCTCTCCCTCTGTTCTGCCCCTCCATGTTTAGGTGTAAGGATAATCCTCTTCTTTAAAGGTCTATGATTCCTGTGTCCCACACAATGGTGCCGAAGCCACATTTTTCTGCTACTTATCCAGAGCAGCTTCTCAAAATTCATACAAATGGCTCTTTTCTAAATTGTATAAAATATAAACAGTAAATGAAACTGGCTGTCAACAGGTAACTTTATCTTACATGTTTCTCAATAGAGAAATGCGTGGGTCTGGATGTGTCTCGTATGAGGAGGATTTTCTGATCTTTATTCCTGGATTGAAAGTGACATTTAAGGGGCGCCTGGGTGGCTCAGATGGTTAAGTGTCTGCCTTTGGCTCAGGTCGTGATCCCAGGGTCCTGGGATCGAGCCCCACATTGGGCTCCTGGCTCGGTGGGGAGTCTGCTTCTCCATCTCCCTCTGCCTCTCCCACTGCTCATGCTCTCTCTCTCTCCGTATCTCTGTGTCTCAAATGAATAAATAAAATCTTTAAAAAAAAAAAAGAAAGTGACATTTAAGAGGTGTTGTCTTGAAGTAACTTTTTTTGGTAGGAAAAAGTATAAAAATCCATTGGCCTTGTAATTATTGTCTAAACCAGAATACTTAGGGAGTGAAAAACAGCATTAATAAGTTTGCCTAGACAACAGGTGCAAATTTGACTATGCCAGGTAAACCAGGTATATATCATCACCTTATATGTAGACAAGTACATAGGCATGGTAGTACCGTGTCTTCAAAAAATAGGGGAAAGGGATACCTCTTCCAGAACAACGTCTGTGCAGTTAGAAATTATAATTGTGGAATTTAAAATCTGGATCAGCAAGGAAGTTCCCTTTCTGTTTATACTTTTATCTCATGTAAATTAAGTCAGTGTGAGTCCATTCTTCAAAGTAAAGTGATGGCACTGGGGATTAAATGACTTTAACAAAGGAAAATAGGCCAGGCTGAATGTACCTATGGAGATGTCATAAACTTTTAACTTTGTTTAAAAATCTAACTTAAGGGTTAGTCACTCTTTTCTGTTAAGGGCAATACAGTAAATATTTTTGGCTTTGTGGGCCATATGGTCTCTGTTGGAAAGTAGCTGTAAATGAAGGACATGGCTGTTTGCCAATAAAATCTTATTTATGAGACAAGCATGGGCAGGAGTACAGATTTACTGCCTTGGTTGTCATTGGCCCAATCTCATTCTAGTTATCAGTTTTAATGTCTAGAAACTTTGTTCTGAGAGAAAGTTGTTTTGGATAATAATTCTGACATCTTCTTGCTCCACATGGTAGGTTGGGGCAGTAGCTAACAGGGCCAGTGGAGAAATGCATTGGGCCTTACTATTTAATGTACATTTTTGTTACACATGTTCCAGCCATTCAAGACATATGTTGAAGTGGGGGGTTGAAGGTAAACCTCCAGCCATACTTTTGACAGGGAGTGGCTGCCATGTGGATTTCACTAAGCATTTTAGAAGAAAGGCTTCCGGGATGCAGACACAGGGGAGAGAGGCTCTGGTGATTTGGGTTTTCCTATAAATGGTCTTTTAAAAAAAGTCCTACCTGGATTCTACCTTGGCAGAGAAAGCAAAACTGCAAGCACCTGAGGAAAATGAAGTCTTCGGTCTCTGCTTATACTTGGAAAAAAATGACCCAAAATGAAGATAAATGATACAAAAAATCACTTTAAATGAGTCCGGTACTTACTGTGTAGAATTGGAATCAGCTGGTAAAATAAAAGTTTTAGGAGAAAGTCCCAGAATGTCCCTTTGGAGTTTATCTTAAAATCTTTATAGAATTATATTTAAAATGTTTCCTTTTAGGCAGAAAGCAGATACTCACAACTCAGGCAGGCAAACCTCAACAAGAACATGAGTGACATTAAAGAGAATTAAATAGGCTCTATATAAAGTAGTAGGAGCTGTGACACAAATATGACATCTTAAGTGACTGTAAGCAACACAGACAGCCACATACCTGCTGCTACCTGGTGACAAGCTGCTGTAATTGCAGGCTAATCTAGAAATGGTGAAGAGTGACCACAGTCGTGTTGTGGATTCTATTCTCAACTCTCTAACCAGGTATAGCAGGCGTTTGACAATGGAATGGATAGTACCACAAATAAGGAAAAACCTCAGAGGGCTTCAGTCTTATTTGAGCTGTTAAGCAAAATGTAGGGGATGACTGACGTTTATAATTATTTAATATACTCTTTTTGAGGGGATCTTTTGATCTAATTGGTAAGTTAACAAAAGTTAGTGAGAGGTCAGTTCTTTGGGATCTCGTAGTCTATTTAGGGATGTGTTTTATACATCTAGGAAAAAACCTGAGTCCACCATAAAGCAAAAGTACAATGAAGGTAAATTGATATTGTCTTAGCATGCTTTACTGATAAAGAGACATAAGTGAAGGAGTTATCTAGAGTGGAGTGCTGAGCAGAGGAGAAAGGGAATTTCAGAATGGATGGCCAACACCGACACTTAATGTGTGGACGGTCATGAGCAACAGATGGGGTGAAATGGGAATGGAGGGACAGATAGCATCTCATACCAGGGGAAGGAGACTGGGGGTGAGTCCAGGCACTAGGAAGTTTCTGGAGGACCTACAGAAGAGAGGTAACAGGATGGCACCTGCTTGTAAGTGGTTTGTTATATAGTGAATAATATAGTGAAATATTATCTGCATTGGTTTTCTGTTTAAATTTTTTATATTTTTTCATTTTTTTTTATGTTATAAAAGTAAAACAAACTAATTGTAAAAAACCCAAAATCCAAGTGTTACAGAAACCTATGATGTAGACAGTGAAATATTCTATAACCCCACTTACAAAGATAACTACTATTAGCTGATGTTGCTTATTAACAGTAGGATAATTTAGAAACAGATTATATCATTTGGGACCTTGAAATTATAAAGAGAAGTATCTCCTATTTTCCTAATTCATTCATGCCTTATATTAGAAACAATGATAAATGATATAACATCTCATCTAATATTGAAAGAGGCTTTTGGGGTTATTTTCTCCATCTCACACTTAGTAGGTGAAGCCATTGGAGAATCCTGGTCTCTATGAGACAGTGAACTAACTGCCCCTTCTTTGCTCATCCCCATCTTGCTTGGTGGAACCATATGCCTGGCAACTGGAAATCAGTACAGTCTTGAAGACTGTCAAAGGGTTAACCTCCATGGGTACCTGGAACAGCCTAGTGGAGGTCATATGGAAAGGTAAGAGACACCATCAGAGCTCACTATATCCCCCAATATATCCAATAGTGCACTGGCTTGGCAAATCAATTGTGTCTTCTAGAACGTATTTTTGGGGGCTGGGTTGGGGAGGTTATCTCTAGTATGGAAAGGTTACTCCAAATCTCTGTGTCCCAGAAAGAGCTGAGAAAACAGATATTGCACATTGATAGGGAAGTTTAATGAGCTAGGAGATTATAAGCATCTCCACTCCCTATGACCTTTTTGAGGATCTAAAGATAGCAAGTTTTGACTTCTCTTAGTAATTTTTAGGGGTCAAGGTAAATCAAATTACCTCTTTCACTGAACGTGTTTATTCCAAAGGAAAGTAATACTATGTGGGTGCAACCCAGAACTTTGAAATTTATGGATGGGAAGTGACAGGAGAAGCAAACACTGAAAACCTTGGAGCAAACTGTGAAATTTATCTGCTTTCTCCCTCCACCGGCCCCTCCAAGTCCGACGTGCAGGATGATTGCAATCGTGAGAAGACATGAAATCAGGCAGGGTGACTGGTCACTGGTTTGGGTTTCCAAAGGAATTTGAGATTAACAGAATTATGAACTGGAGGTTGAGCCAAACTCCAAATAAGGAGTCGTATATGAAGGGGAAAGGTAGAAATTAAGGAGGAAGCAGCAAGTCCAGACCTCTAGGGCTCTGCCACAGTGAAGAGTTTTATCAGAAATGTAAGAATGGACCTCAGGGACCTCAATTAGATAAGGAAGTGAGAATGAGACAACAGACAAGTTACTAGGGGCAGCTGCAGAATAGGTTTTAACAATAAAATAGAATCTCATCTGGTCTAGTCCTGGATGACAGTGGAAAGAATGTGCTGGATAATGAAAGGAATAAGCTTCCTTGTATAGGGCTTCACAGTTTTTAAGACTTACATTTTTATTTTAACTTTTAATTTTAATTTTTTCCCACTTTATTGAAGTTTATTTTTTTCTTCTCAAATTTTTATTTAAATTCTACTTAGTTAACATGAGACTTACATTTTTAAAGCTGACCTGATCTCATTTGATCCTCACTAAAGCTCTGGCAGGTAGGCAGTGCCAGAATTACTTTACTTAAAGACAAAGGGTTAAGTTCCATTTGGGAGGGGAGACATGGAGGAAGGAAGGCAGACCTCCGAGGGTTTTGAAGTTCAGAGGGAAGTCAGTTTTTTTTTTTTTTTTTTAAACATTTGTTCCCTTCCAGGTACACTTGATTACTCACTGTTAAGTAGGCGGAAGTCAATGAATGGGTAGGAGCCACGGCGTTCAGCAGGAACCCCTGTCTGACCCCTTAGTCGTACATCTCCTAAAAAACAGAAAATCCAAACACATGTTTGAAAATGTTGCCAAGTGTATTCACTTTTCCTCTGCAAATGCTCCTACCCACTTATGTCATTGGAACCAACACCAAATGTCAGGAGGAAAATGATTTCCATTCACCTTGCATAAGAGAGAGCTACTTGAGAAGGGATATTTAATGAATGCTGAGTGTAATGAACTTGGCAATACTCTAATGAGCGAAGCAGCACTCTGCTACCTTTAAGATCTGCCTGGAAGATGGATCTGTGAAAATTTTAGTAATTTACAAAATGTCCATAGTCTGAGAGCCACAAAGATGAGGCATCTGAATCTGGGAGGACGAATGGTGTTCTGGGATTATAGCTTTTATTCTTATTAGCATGTTTAATTGCCCAGTGTTATTTCTCTTGGTTCCAGCACAGTTGCCTTCTGACTGGTGTCCACCATCCTGTTCCCCAGGCTGTATCACTGATCTGCTTTAGAACCTGCTCAGTGAAGGCCCGCCTAGCTCCAGGTACTTCGGACACTTCACCACCATTGTACATAACATAGTCGCTAGGGTTTGTAGAACTTGTTTTTTTGTAGGTTTCCTTTAATGTCTGTGTTCACTTTCCTTTGTGATGTGTCTTCCGCTTTCCCGATTAAGGGAGGTAATGCAGAATGGAAAGAGCACAGATTTTAGAATGGAACAGACTGTGGCCAATTTTGGCTCAGACACTTGCTACCTGTACGATCTTGGGAAATTTATTTCTCTTAGACTCAGCTGTCTCCCTTCAAAGTGTCATTGGTTGGAGAATCTAAAATAACACTAGCTGCCTTGCAATAAGTGTTGGGTGTACTTATTTCTCAACTCCTGCAAAGCAAGGATCATGCATATTATGTGTTTGGCATTTTTCCATAGTGTTTTGTGTATTGTATGGCACATAACAGACTCTAAGTGAAAGTCTTCTGTTGACACGAGTAAATATAAAGACAAAATTCGCCAATTAGTACATAAAGCATGGAATTAGAGGAGAGGTAAAGATACATGAGATCTACTATATTTCTGGAAGAACTGAATCAGGGAAGGTTTCAGTTCCATGAGTAATGTGTCTGCTCCCATAAACTACTCTTTCCCAGACATGAGGTGGCAGCGGGGCCTTAGCCTATGAGGACAGAGGAGCAACAGTCTTCTCTCCTCCATTCCTACTTCCTGGAGTTAACCAGGCCTGGGTGAGATCCCCTTCAGCCATCACCCGCACCGCTGGCAATGTTTAAAATATCCCTTCCAGATGAATGTTGTGTGTATTAGGGGGTTACGAACTGCAAGCTGTGAGCCTTTGGACTATTCTGTGCTTTGAATTTTATATTAGTACCTTATTTAATGCTTTGTATAATCTGATATTATAATGTCATACTGATATTAAGGAATGTTATAATTTATGGAATAAAGCAAAGTGGGAGGAGGAGGAAAAGATGGAAAAGTACTTTTATAAATATGAATATCATCTGACATCAAAGAAAGGAATGCTGTTAGCATTTGGCAAGTTCCTGGGGTGGATGGCCAGCAGCTACAGGAAAGCCACTGGGGAGAGTTAGAGGGTTTTCCTGTCTTCAGCAGCTTGTCTTGAACACCCCATGTTTATAACACTCCAGAAAGTTTACAAAGCACTTTCACAAACATCACAGTATATTTATTTTCTTGTTTATCTCATTGGATCCTCACAATAGTCTTGTGAAGAGAGTCACTATTATTCTCCTTACTTTATAAGTGAGAAAAAGGAGGCTCAGGGAAGAAAGCAAAGACTGCTGTTCACCTACCCATTCCCAGCTCAGGGCTCAGGCTCTTTATTTTTTTTATTTTTTTTTTAAGATTTTATTTATTTATTTGACAGAGACAGACACAGTGAGAGAGGGAACACAAGCAGTGGGAGTGAGAGAGGGAGAAGCAGGCCTCCTGCGGAGCATGGAGCCCCATGTGGGGCTCGATCCCAGGACCCTGGGATCATGACCTGAGCTGAAGGCAGACGCTTAACGACTGAGCCACCCAGGTGCCCCAAGGGCTCAGGCCCTTTAAAGGCGCTCAGTAGAGGTACCTGGATGGCTCAGTCGGTTAAGCATCCAACTCTTGGTTTCAGTTCAGGTCATGATCTCATGGGTCGTGGGATTGGCCCTGAGTGGGCTCCCCACTCAGCGGGGAGTCTGCTTGATGATTCTCTCCCTTTGCCCCTCTCTCCCTTGCCCCCCATCCCCAGAATAAGTAAATAAATCTTTAAAGGCACTCAGTAGACAGCTATTGATTTTAAGGCACTGCCTAAGTTTATGGTCCTTTAAGCTTAGAAATAGCAGGGCTGGTTCTTAAATCTAGGTTACTGAACTTCATGGCAGAGCTCTGTCCTCAACACCATTGGTTACTAACTTTAAGGAGTGTGCACACTTGGTTTAAAAAAAAAAAATCACAGACCCCCACATGATAGAAGGTGAAATTTAGCAGCCACTGAGAAAATACGGCATGTCAAAATGATATAATACATTCAGCACTGCCTAAATGATTTATATTTTAGTTTTAGAAGATAGACATATACTTCAAAACTTCCGCATGGCTGAGACTGTATTTCTTTGGTCTACAAAGCTGGCTAGGCTTTAGGTTTGTTGACCTGTGTGTCATCCCTGTAGGCTTCTCTGAAGGGTTTTAGGTTCACCAACTGGAAATCACTTGTCCACTTGTATTTTTTTCCCCTCAGTATTAGCAAAGCATTCCTCTTGACTTCGCAGTTCAGACGGTACCATTTTCCCAGAAAATCTGTATAGTATCAATAGAGGTTTTAAAGCCTCTGACAGCCTAAGGCAGAGGATGCCCATTATCTTCTAAGGCTTTAGGTTTAGGGAAACGTCGAGGAGATAACACCACATGGCAGAATGGGTGAAGGGAAGGCAATGCGTGAGTAATTCAGAGACTCCTGTTACTGAGAAGATCAATATTTCACCATCGTGGGTGGTTGTGGGCAAATCAATAACCACTTGGAGGTCCAGTTTTCTAATATTTAAAGTAATTAGCATAATTACGGCAGCTTTGCCTACCTCATAGGGTTGTTGTGAGGAAACTGTAAGGTGCATGAAAATAGCGTGATGGGTAAGTTATTGAATCCTTACACTGGACCAAGCATTTTACACGCCTTATTGAATATCATCTGCCCAAAAACCCAGCGAAGTAGGTGTTATTATGAGACCATTTTGCAGATGAGGAAAGTGAAGCCTGTGGAAATTTAATAATTTGAGCTCACAGAACTAATAAGTGTGGAGCTTCTGCTCAAATTCAAAATTGGCTCTTAAACCCCATGTACTTAACCCCTCTCCTGTATTATCAGGGTAAGAAATTGTACAAATAGTTAAGCATTCACTTTTTATTGCCCAAGGTATGCTTCGATTGCTATTTGCCAATAAACCAAAGATATATTCATCATGATTCCTGGAACCTGAATGCCAGGGGAATCCACCCCCTTGATGAATTCGAGATTCAATCAGATAGATGTTGTTTATTTGAATAGCAGTCCAGCGGAAATGGGCTGAACAAGTAAGACAACCGAATCCTGTTCTGGATCAACAAGGCATCTATTATTTTCAAGTAAGAGATGGAAGGCAATTATTAAAAATATTATTCAGTAGAACTGAAATTACCTAGCAACTAATTTAATCAAGTTCTTAATTAAGTAGAATTTTCATGATGTAACACCGTTTTGGGGAAAAAGAAACAGTGAAGCAAGTTGATAGCAAGGACACCTAAATAAACAAACAGAACAAAGCAAATCAACAGCAACAACAACCACCTACAAAACCCATACCTGAAAGGTTCCTTTTCAATGCTTGTTCTGTCTATAACTACAGTTACGGTCTTGGAAGGGGATTACTCATAAACCTAATGATGGTCTTTAGGTGTAGTAAATAATAGTGTTTAAAAAGGATGAAATCATGTTAAAAACACTAGTAAGACAGGAGGCAGGACAATCCTAAGTGGGCTAACAAAGCATTTTAGAAAATTTTCCACATGAACAGTTAAACACAAACAAGCCAAACATTCTGTATCTTGAACATTCTATTTATTGGAGGCTCTGCTGAGGTGAACTTCACGTCTTAAGTATATATTTCTAATGTAGAAAGTTCTCTCCCTTTCTCCCTGCTTTTATGCGCCCCTTCTGATACTAAACTGCTTCAATATGCTCCAGGGAAGAGAGAACCACTTCAGGAACACCCATCCCTGGAGAAGCAGAGGCCGCCGGGCTGATGTCCGAGAAACAGAACAAGTGGAGTCCTGCTGGACTGCTTTTTCTGGCCTCTGGTCCCACGCCATCATCTATTTACCTAAGGCCTTATATCCAAGCTAAACAATTATTTTGACTATTCATTAGGCCCTTGTTTGACTTAAGCAACTTTTTCTCTGGCAAGTGAAAGGTGCTATGGAAGCTGGGTCGGAAGTGTTGACAGCTCAGAGTCGTGTCCTCAGCCTGTCCGCATTGTGTTCCAGAATGAAACAAACAGCAGGGGAATGCTTACTTTGAAAGGGCTGCTTCTCTTTTGCCCCTTCAGGCCGAAAACATAGCAGGTCGTCCTCGGGTATTTCAGGCTGCGAACGCGGGCGCAGAGCGGAGCCGAGCGGCCGGGGGAGCCAAGACCCGGAGACGGGCACTCGCCGTCGCAGGGGACGTGGTTCCCGGATGGCCCTCGCGCCCGCTGGGCCTCTCGGGCTGTCTCGGCTTCATTCAAGCTCGCGCTGGGGAGCCGCCGGGCGCTCTGCGGCCGCGTACGTAATTGGCAAACGTGGTGGAGCCTCCGGCAGCGACGGCGACTTACGGCGGCTGCAAGCCGGGCCACAGCATGAGAACCAGAGTCTGGCCCCCGTTGTGGGGTCAAGGTCACGTCAGGCTGGGGGAAGGGCGCAGGAGAGGAACGGAGCCGCCGAGCCTCCTGTGCTCCCGCTGCATCTGAGACCACGAGGAAGGTGCTGCTAAGGGCTGCGGGAAACACGGGGGCAGAGTCCTGGCAGCGCTGTCGCTCCGAGCAGCGAGGATGAGCTGGTGGTCGCGGCAGAAGGACGCCACCGTGGAGCAGCCCGGATCCGGCGGGAGAGGAGAGGCTCTTGCAAAGGGTATTCCTCTGAGCGTCCTTAGACAGTACTAACGCCCGGCCCTGCTGTAAACTTGCAAAATGGAGGCAGAGAGAACCCAGACCCCCGGATCGCAGCCAGGAGCTTTCATCAGCTGGCGGCTTCGAATACTTTAGATGACCACTCTCAATTAGCAAAGTGAATTATTTCTCCTGAGATGTTTATCTAGCCAAACAAAGAGGAGGAGGGTTGTGCAATTCGATCGCTCTGCAGATTTATGGCACGGTACAGGCAGCCAGTTTGGATAACTCAGGCCGAGATGACTGTTCTGAGTGCTGTGAGCTCGCCTGAGATCCAAGATGGTTGATTAGACCCGACTTCCCATTTGGGGCTTCAATCTTCTGCGGTAGTGTTTTGAGTGAGGCTGCGCCTGTCTGGTCGCCAAGGACTATGTGTTGAACTGGCTGAGTAGGTGGCTTCCTTCTATTGATCCGTTGCACTAATTGTGCATCCCCGGGCCGTCGCTGAGAGGGCTTTGTGTATAGGAAAGAGACAGACCAGGAGTTGGGTGTTCAAAACCACACTTTTGGCAAAGGGAACAAAATACAGCTTCAGTTGCATGTGAAACAAAGTGCTTTCTTTTCTTTTTAGAAACCTTGATCTTTATATCAAAATCAGAGGAAAGAGAAATTTCACCAAGTCAGAGTGCCCAAACAATTGTGTATATACCACCTTGCAATTTTAGCTTAGAATTAACACTTTATGACGAAGGTGCATTTTGGGACCTGAATGTTACAAAGGTGAATATATAAATAACAGTGCCTCTATTTTCTAAAGCAGGTGAGGTAGGTTTCAACTCAGACTAGACATTCTTCAGCTTGATGGTTGTACAGAGGGAAAATGAGAAAAAAAAAAGTTGAGGGAAAAAAAGTAACAATCACCAGGAACACAGGAGTCTAATAAAAAAGGTATTGAACACGAAGCCGCAGAAATGCCTGAAGAGAATTCTAAGAAACCGTAAAAGAACTTAAAAGAACACAAAGAAAGTGTCTTCCTAGAAAGATTTAAGAATGAGGGAAATAATGTGCTGAGTCATTTTAGGGAATATGTTATCTGGGTCTGCCTTAAGTAATGAAAACACGGTGTAAGCTTGCACGTTATTCACTTATTTCTGGGATAATGCTTTTTAATTCTAGAATCTCTTCAAAGCAAAGTTTGTTGTTTTTAAGTAAATGTTATAGTATGGATGTAGATGTAGATAGATCTGTGCCTGCTCACCCCCACGCCCCTTCATGATGCCTGGCACATGGTAGGCATTCAAAAATAGTAGCTATTATTCCTACTTACTTACTGTTCTTCTGGGGTTCCTGCCTGGCCCCTCATCTCCCCCTCCCATGATAGTCGGTATTATTTAGGAGGATTTCTAAGTCAGGAACTGTTTTAAAGACTGTACATGTATGAGCTTGGCTAGTCCTTATGACAGTCCGCCTGAAGGAGATGTGTGTATCATCCCCCTTGTACCGAGGAATGCAAAGAGCTTGCCTGCAAGTGACTGAGTTGGGATTAGAAGCCAAGTGGCCTTGGGAGCACTTGGTCTCTAACCACTGCTACACGGGGCCACTATCGCCATTCTCTACAGCAGTGACCAGTGCGATCACCCATGACATTATTCATGGTTTCCTTTGATCTCCCAGGCTGTTTCTCCTCTGTCTGCTGGGTAGTTTAGGGTCATAAAAGCAAGTACCAAAGCTATGTCCCGAGGAAAGACAAATGTTTATCCTGGTGCTTTTTCATGGGAGCATTGCAAGCCCAGTATGATAGGAATGCTGTGGTTCATGACATGGGAACCGATGAGTTCCCACTGGTGCAGGTTAGACCACAGGGAGTCTGGACCCCACTTGAGATCTAGGCATCTTGCAGGTCAGTAGAACTTTTGAGTAAGTGAGTCAGCAAAGGGGCCAATTCTAAGGAAGTCTCTGATAAAACCCTAGATTAATTCAGTTCATTTCAACAAATGCTCATTCACAACATTATACAAAGTGTTAGAAAGTAGGTGTGGAAAAGGGAAATACAAAGGTCCATAGGATGTCATCTTGGCAC
Source organism: Mirounga leonina (assembly GCF_011800145.1). Classification (NCBI taxonomy): domain Eukaryota; kingdom Metazoa; phylum Chordata; class Mammalia; order Carnivora; family Phocidae; genus Mirounga; species Mirounga leonina. Next base: position 88,149,670 of record NW_023270807.1, on the reverse strand, counting down.
TCAGATAGTTAATCATTTAGAAGAGAGTCACAGAAATGAGCAAATATGGTATATGCTAGAAGAAGTCTAATGTTTAATGGTACTGGAATATTTGGGTTTGGATCCCTCTTTCAGAAGCATTGTAGGCTTTGTGATTTTGTATGGATAAGTAACTTAAAAATTTCTGTGCATCGAATGGCTCCCTAGTAATCCTATAAAATGTTTCAGTTGGTAAAATTGAAAGGTAATTATTTAATGTTTAATTTTTAAATTAAATATCATTTTTAAATTAAAAAAATTTAATTTCAGTATAGTTAACACACAGCTTTATATTAGTTTCATGTGTACAATATAGTGATTCAACAATTTTATACATTACTCAGTTCTCATTATGATAAATGTACTTAAATATAATTTTTACATTGAAAGGCCCTTCACATTTTAGAACTATGGTTGAAAGAGTGATTTAGACTCTTATACCAGGTCTTCAGTAAGCACGTTTCTTACAGACAAGAGACTTAAATGAATAGCGCTAGTTTCAGAAACCACTTGTTATAGGAAGGGATGTTCTTTGTATCTGATGAGTGTGATAGATTTCTGGAAAAAAAAATATATATGTCTACACACACAGCAGGAGAGGTGGGGAGGAGAAAGAGAGGCAGAGGACAAAGAGGAGAGAGAGGAGGCTACAGAGAACCTGGACATAAGGAGGAATTGAACCCTGGGGCTGAGGGAGAGGAAGGTGTCAAAGATAGTTCCTAGATTTCTGCTTTGCATCACTGGATGATTGGTTGTGCCAATTACAGAAAAAAGGAAATTCTCAAAGAGGCATTATTTTATGTTCTTCATTTGAGAAATGATATACATGATATTTATGACACATGGTAGTTTTGGCAGATAATACAATAGTGAAGAACCTTGGGAATAGTCTTGGTCTCATGGAGTTTAGTCTACTAAACTCCATGAGTTTAGTATCAAAGAACAATAATGTGTAACTTTGGAGAGTGGAACAAAAGAGGCATATATTGTGTTAAACTTATAATGGACTTCACCTTGCCAGGGAGGTTGTTTTGAGCTTCCCTGAGGAGGTGACATTCAATCTGAAATCTGTTGAAAGAATGCGAGTTAATTTCAGGTAAACATATATCCCAATTTTCCCTGGAAAAGCTTAGTTTCCGCCTTTTGTTTTGCCTGGTCTAATTAGTAATAGTGCCCCTTTCACACTCAAAAGTATTCTGGTTGAATCTTACATGATCACCCTGAGTGCAGCAATCCAGGCAGGTGGAAATGCATTTCTGAAGGTCTTATGGCAGGAGGATGACGTATCTGAGGTACCCTAACAAGACCAAGTGCATCACAGCAAAAAGACCAAAGTGTGTGATGGGATGTGATGGGGTACGGTGTAAAATGAGGTTGGATAGGTGTCAGGACTTTGTAGGACAAAGGAGGCTGAGGAGTTTGACTTTATTCCAAGAGAATTAGGAAGCTATGGATGAGTTTAAGGGGACGATGATGTTATCAGATTTGCATATTGAAAAAAACAACTGTGGATACAGTATGCAGAATGGATTGGGAAGGGCAAGAATGGCAAGTTAGAGATCATTGTAATAGTCTAGGTGAGAAAAGATGGTAGCTTGGAGTAGAGAGGTGAATAGATTTTAGAGATATTTAGTAGGTAGAATTGACACATGGTGAGGAATAGCATATAAGGGCCGAGGGAGAGGGAAATAGCAAGGATAATTCCTAGATTTCAGGCTTGCATAACTGGATGACTATGCTTATCACAGAAAAAGGAAATTCCAGAAGGACCAGATTTGGGAGGAGAAGTTCTTGTGCTCAACTTTGGTCACACCGAGTGTAAGTGTTCCTGAGATTTCAAAGCAAAAATGTCAAGTAGGCAGCTAGACACGTGGGTCTGACACCAAGAGGGAATGTCTGGAATGGAGATATAAATTTGTAAGTCAGATAAAACTATGGGCAGGTATGAAGTTGCCCAGGAAGGGAAGTGAGAAGTGAATAGAACCTCTCACCCAGCCTTGAGCAACTATAACATTTAATGTCTTGTTAGAAGAGGAGTCTCTGAGGGAGAAGGGGAAGCCATGGAGGTAAGAGGAAATCGAGAAGCTTGTTGTGTCATGGAAGATAGTAATTCGAGATGGAGGGAGTGGTTTTCAGATAAATCTTGCTGAAAGGGTAAGTGAAATGATGATTGGCAAAAGTCCATTGAATTTAGTCAAGTGAGTATATTGAGAAATAGAAGCCAATTAGTTTGGATATCACACGGAGTTGGGAAATTGTGAAGGTTTTTTTTTTTTTTTTTTATTAAGGAGCAGATATTTAGATGGATCTTAAATGATAAGCAAAATTTGGAAAAGTAGCACGTTATATTGTTGGCTTGCAATTCATCCAACTATGATCATTGAAATCAAGGGATGGGATTTTTAGGGAAAAAATCATGATGATCTTAAGAACAATAATGATCACTAAGAATGATCTTAATAACAAAGCATAATTTGAAAATTGCACAAAGGACAAAACAGTCCAAGTCATGAAAATGCCTGTAAATTTTTGCAAAATACGTTGATACCCTGTCTAATCACTTCCTGTACTTAAATATACTTCAAGAAAAAAGTTTAATGAAAATCACTGCCAAGAAAAGCATTTGTTGGGAATAAAACGATGGGCCTATCAATTGAGAATGAATAAATATAATTAATAAGATAAAATACTGGCCAAGTCCCAATATTGCTGAATAATTTCTTGTTTTTTTGAACATTGAATAATTTGAGAGAAGTGTTTTAATCAATTGTTTGTTTTCATGTGCTTCTGAACTTCCTGAATCTGGCCGGGAACAAGGACAAACCTGCCAAAATACTGCAAGAAAAGATGTTGCTGATCACAGGGAGGAAATACTCAAAGTCCCATGAGATAGTGTGTTCTTAAGAGACTTCCACACCAAGTCTGCTGACCTCAGAAGGACCATCGGGCCACCACAATCCCTGCTGAAGTCTGCTCAGGGCTAGGAGGTATTTGGGAGTTCTTCATTCACTTTGTTTCAACATAGCACTCAGGATTCTTTTAATCTTCAAGTATTGTTCATTTTTTTGTTTTGTTTTTCAGAAGCAAAACAGATGACAAAAATGGACTTAGTAGGAAATGATTGATTTGATTATATTATATCCATGTTATAGGTATTATTTTGCTATTAAAGCTAGTAACTTTTATCTCGATAGTAATAGCTAACATTTATCAAGGATTTAGTATGTGCTAGGTAATGTTTGAAGTACTTCTCATGAACTAACTAATCCTTTTAAATAATTCCCTTAGATAAATATTGTTATCAATCTCATACCTGAGGGGTAGAGGCATTAAATTACTTTTCCATGATGACCTGGCCCAATGAGTGTGAAGGCAGATTTGAAACCAGGGTGACTGGCTCCAAAGCAAGTGCTCTTAACTAATATGGTTCCATCCCTGTTCAAATACATCTTGATCTGAAGTGGAAGCTATGGTATATTGTTAAGGTACGATGGGTATTATATAGTATTTGAAAACTGTATTACAAAGTAAAGAAATCAATAATGTGAGAAGCTATTTACTACCTGTATGACCTTGGTAAGTCTTAACCATTCTAGGCTTTATGAGGTCTTTTGCGTTTCATTAAGTAAAGATAATAATATCTGCCCTGTATACCTAATCAAATGAAATCACATGGATAAAAGTACTCTGTCAATTACTATGTAACGATCTTCTATTATTAAGAATATTATTGTTAATGTTACTATATAAATATTAAACATACATAAAAGACATTATATAAATTCTATATTGTATTATGCTTTTATTGTTTAAGTAGTAGTAGTATTGATATTGTTATATAAATCTGGATCAGTGTTAGTGTATATCCAAAGTGAGGAACATTATTTTTTGATATGTAATTGAACACGTGTATTAAGAGTACTATAGTCAAATGCTCTTAGAAAGCATAGAGTTTTAACAAATTAAACTTTTAAAAAATTGCAGTGTTATAGGGGCACTTGGGTGGCTCATTTGGTTAAGGGTCTGACTTTGGCTCAGGTCATGATTTCAGGGTGCTAGGATCAAGCTCCATGTTGGGCTTTCTGCTCAGTGGGGAGTCTGCTTCTCCCTCTCTCTCTCTCTCAAATAAATTTTAAAAAATCTTAAAAAAAATTGCAGTGTTATGGACTAAATTGTGCCTCCCTCTCATGCATATGTTGAAGCCCTAACCCTCAGTACCTTAGAATGTGACTCTGTTTGGAGATAGGGCATTTAAAGCACTGATCAAGTTAAGAAGAGGGTGTTAGAATGGGAACTAATCTAATCTGATGAGTACAGAGGAAAGACCATGTGAGAAGCAGCAAGAAGGTGGCCATCTCTCCAAACCAAGGAGAGAGGCCTCAGAAGAAACCAAACATGCTGACGCTTCGATCTTGGACTTCTAACCTTCAGAACTGTGAGAAAACAAATTTCTGCTTTTTAAGATGCCTAGTTTATAGTATTTTGTAATGACAAGGTCAAGAGGCTGCTTCTACTGGCAAAGAAAACTCATCAGAATTTAGGGGTTCTGTGTCCCCAGCTTCATCAGGACCTTCCCATATGTCCCCATTCCGATTTCCAGGATCCCATTCCTTCCCAATCAAGGCCCTCACTTTAATAGTAGACACCCTGCAATGTTGGGAGTTCAAACTGTAATTCAGCCACTAGCATGATGAGATTCTGGGCTTGGTTTTCAGGAATCTCAGCTCCACAGCTATAGGAAATAAGTCTCTTTCAGAGCAGACATAGAAGCTTGCAGGTCATTATGTGGTTTCTTGAGCTGGATATTTTAATCCCTCAGCTCATCTTTTTCTTTCCCCACTTTTTCCAGCAACATTAGGAGCAACCAGCCAATCTCATTATACTTGTTAGTTTGACAAAAATGCTCAAAGGAATCTCATATATGGTTATCCAGAAACCTGTCTCTTCTAAGTATTTGATCAGGGATATCCAAGGTTTTTTCATATCTCTATTGCCACATCACAACATGCATTATCAGTGCTTTATTTATTACTGGGAAGAGGTTGATAAGCATCTTTAAATCTAATCAAATTAGAGATCTAATTCCAGAAAACGGAGAACCAATTCAGAAAACTCCTTAAGATTCTGTTCCTCTGGAACCAGTCTTGGTACCTAAATCTGTATTAGTCAGGGTTCTGTTTCTCTGGAGAATCCTGACTAATACATGCAAGATTTTTCAGATCCTTCAATACATTGATGTTTACTGTGAATATCCAAGAAGGTGAGATTACACAGCATTTCCCAAACACATTTGTCCACAAAACATGTTTTTCAAGTGTCTTCTAAGATGACTGTTTTGAGGAAAATAATTGGCTATATATCATTCTACATGGAGCTTGTGTGTGTGTGTGTGTGTGTGTGTGTATTACTTAGGTAAAAATCTTAGCACCGTGAGGAACTTAGAAGTCCTCTGACTCCCTTTATAAGTACCATCACCTCTTTAATTCTTGTCCATACAACTAAATCTACACCTCTGGTTCTAATTTCTTTTTTAGGCTACAAATCAGCTGGATAATTATTCATTTATTCCTCAAAAATGTTTCTGAGGAATATTACTCAACCTTAAAAAAAAAAGATGAGATCTTACCATTTGCAACAACGTGGATGGACGTAGAGAGTATTATGCTAAGTGAAATAAGTCAGACTGAGAAAGGAAAATACCATATGATTTCACTTATATGTGGAATCTAGAAGACAAAACAAATGAATAAACAAACAAAAAGCAGAATCAGACTTACAAAACAGAGAACAAACTGATAGTTGCCAGGAGAGAGGGGTGTGGGGGGATGGGCAAAATAGTGAAGGGGAGTGGGAGATAAAGGCTTCTAGTTATGGAATGAACAAGTCATGAGAATAAAAGGTACGGTACAGGGAATATAGTCAATTGTTCTGAAATAGTGTTGTATGGTGACAGATGGTAGCTACACTTGTAGTGAGCACAGCATAAGGTATAGAGATGTTGAATCACTAGGTCATACACCTGAAACTAATTTAACATTATGTGTCAACTATACTCAAAAAATTTTAATTTAATTTAATTTAAAATTCTGTTCAAGATCCTGGGAATATAGTAGTGAACAAAACAGACAAGGCACAACTGCTCTCATAGGGCTTAAGATTCTACTGGGGAGAGACAGACAACAGACAAAATCAACAAATAAATTGCCTATAGAGATGTGATATAGGTGCTGTGGGGTAAAATAAAACAGGGAAGGGAAGGGCTGAGGGAGTGCTGCTTGGTCTGGGTGGGTGCGTGTGGGTTGCAGTTTAAATAGAGGAGGGTCTTGGGAAAATTGGACAGGCACATGCAGAAGAATGAAACTGGGCCATTTCCTTACACTACACACAAAAATAGACTCAAAATGGATGAAAGACCTACATGTGTGACAGGAATCCATCAAAATCCTAGAGGAGAACACAGGCAGCAACCTCTGTGATCTTGGCTGCAGCAACTTCTTGCTAGACACCTCTCCAAAGGCAAGGGAAGCAAGGGCAAAAATGGACTATTGGGACTTCATCAAGATAAAAAGCTTTTGCACAACAAAGGAAACAGTCAATAAAACCAAAAGACAACCAACAGAATGGGAGAAGATATTTGCAAATGACATATCAGATAAAGGGCTAGTATCCAAAATCTATAAAGAACTTATCAAACTCAACACCCAAAGAACAAATAATCCAATCAAGAAATGGTCAGAAGACATGAACAGACATTTCTTCAAAGAAGACATACAAATGGTCAACAGACACATGAAAAAGTGCTCAACATTGCTCAGCATCAGGGAAATGCAAATCAAAACCATAGTGAGATACCACCTCACACCAGTCAGAATGTCTAAAATTAACAAGTCAGGAAATGACAGATGTTGGCGAGGATGCGGAGAAAGGGGAACCCTCCCACACTGTTGGTGGGAATGCAAGCTGGTGCAGCCACTCTGGAAAACAATATGGAGGTTCCTCAAAAGGTTGAAAATAGAGCTACCCTATGACCCAGCAATTGCACTACTGGGTATTTACCCCAAAGGTACAAACATAGTGATTCAAAGGGGCACCTGCACCCCAATGTTTATAGCAACAATGTCCACGATAGCCAAACTATGGAAAGAGCCCAGATGTCCATCGGTAGATGAATGGATAAAGATGTGGTATATATATATACAATGGACTACCACTCAGACATCAAAAAAAAAAAAAAAAAAATCTTGCCATTTGCAATGATGTGGATAGAACTAGAGGGTATTATGCTAACCGAAATAAGTTGATCAGAGAAACACAATTATCATCTGATCTCACTCATATGTGGAATTTAAGAAACAAAACAGAAGATCATTGGGGAAGAGAGGAAAAAATAGAACAAGACGAAATCAGAGAGGGAGACATACCATAAGAGACTCTTAATCATAGGAAACAAAGTAAGGGTTGCTGAGGGGGAGGAGAGTGGAGGGATGGGATAACTGGGAGATGGACATTAAGGAGGGCATGTGATGTAATGAGCACTGGATGTTATATAAGACTGATGAATCACTGACCTCTACCTCTGAAATCAATAATACATTATACATTAATTAAAAAATATATATCAGAGTGAAAAAAATAAATTTGAGGATAATAAACAGAAAAAAATAAATAGAGGAGGGCCTAAGAAGACTGCTCTGAGGTGACTTGAAACAAAGGCTTGAATAGAATTGCGAGGAACCATGAGGCCTTCTGGGAGGAGCACTTCAGGCTCATGGAACAGCAAGCACAAGATCACAAGGAACATGCATGGCATGTTCTAGAAACAGCCAGGAGGCTGGCATCCTGGAGCAGAGGGAGTGAATGGAGAGCAGGAAGAGATAAAGGCGGAGAGATGACAAGCCAGGAGAAGCTGGGCTGTAGGGGATGATAGACAGTTTAGGAACTCAGAGAGAAACAGGGAGACACAGAGGGCTTTGAATGACAGAGCGATAGGATTTAATGCTTTTAAAGGATCGCAATCGCTGCTCTGGGGGAGAGATTTATACATTTAACAGATCCCAGAATGAATGTGCTATCTTTTTCTATAACCCAGGTCCTGCCTTGTGTCCTAGTCATGGCAACTTTTTGTCTCCCCTGTCCCCATGGGTGGTTTTAACTCAGCAGGGGGATAGGTGCTCTCTTAGGGCATGAGTGTGCAGGGCCTCTCTATACAAGAGTGCTAAACCACAATAAATATTCTCCTGGCTTTACAGAAAATGGAACATGGCACATGGCCACGTGGCTATTTCATTCACACAAGTTGTCTATCAATTTTATAAGCATATAAGATACAAATACATACATTTTAGGGAGACGTATAATTTACAGTATTTTATTTTATCGGTAAAATTAATGGAACTGATCCTTGCAGGCTACACACTTGGAAGAAAGACCTTGCCACATATTTACTTGGAGTAAGGACTATTCAGGAAGCAGATAAAATATAAAAATCAAGAAATATTGGCTACTGTAGAAACAGTCCCAGAAAGCCACACTTGTGTGACTGGAACTTACTAACTCGTGCCAGGGATTGAACTTTCTGCTGATCTGCCCAATGAGAACGCGGCTCTGCTCTGGGCATATTCCCCCCATGACGGTTACATGGCCCTCATAACTTGGAGACCAAAGTGAAGTGGTGGTACTTCATAAACAGAGATCATTTGATGTTTTTTCTTTTAACTGAATAAAATTCAGACAACGTTTGCCTTTTCCTAGTTTTCCAACACTCTTTTCATTCTCCATAATTTCACAAAGATTATTGACAGGAGTTTAGCAAATATACCTGTAAATAGGTGGGATTATAATTCACTAGACTCAGAAACTTGAAATTTTGCAAAATGGCTGTCATTTTTGTTTGTTTGCTTTTTACTTTCTTGGGCTTCCATTTCAACCCTCCACACTGACCCCTTTTAAAAACAGAGCTGTACCTTTTTTAGTTTGAATTAATTCTTTTTGACAAGAAGAAATTTTTAAAAAGTGCCCTGAGCTTTTACTACTTTCTCTTTACTACTGTACTCTTACAAGACTTCTGCTCTTAATGTCTTGCCATGTCCTAGGCCATGGACTGGTCCTTTTTCATTTTTGTTCTTTAAAAAGCATTTTTATAAATCCTTTCAAAATCCTCTTTCTTACTGCTTTGTGTCACACATTTATGTTGCTTTTGGTTAGATAAAACTTTCTCTGTCTTTTATGCATGTTACTAATACTTTTCAAATATTAGAATTCGGGGCACCTGGCTGGCTCAGTTGGTGGAGTGTGAGGCTCTTGATCTCGGGGTTGTGAGTAAGCACCCCATGTTGGGTGTAGACATTGCTTAAAAATAAAAAAAATCTTAAAAAAAGATTAAATATTTGAATTCATCAGAGAATTTTCTGTGCACCTTCATTGGATTCTTTAGGCAAACCTCTCTACTCTTGCTTAGTGAAGATATTTTGTGATCTCAATATAAAATGATTTCTATGTTTCTTATCTATAAATGCCAAAGTTTGAGAGTTTGTCTTGGCCATTATTAGGAAAACGGTGTCTGAATTAACGGAATGGTTACACATTAAAATAAATTTGTCTTTTAGAGTTTTCTGTCCTTATCAAGTCATATATCTGATTTTGATTGACATATATATCTCACTTTTTGAAATTAACATCTAAAAATGCTCAGCATTCCATTTTCTGTGACTTGCACTCCACCATTTTCCTCTTATGATAATTAAACCAAGAGAAGTAGTTCTTCATGTCCAAACCCAATTACATGATTTTAATCTATTTGAATATGAGAACTAGAATTGAAAAACTGATATGAGGAATTCTTAATCTCAGGAAACAAACTGAGGGTTGCTGGAGTGGTGGGGGGTGGAAGGGATGGGGTGGCTGGGTGATAGACATTGGGGAGGGTATGGGCTATGGTGAGCGCTGTGAATTGTGTAAGACTGTTGAATCACTGACCTGTACCCCTGAAACAAATAATACATTATATGTTAAAAAAAAAAAGAAGATAGTAGGAAGGGAGAAATGAAGGGGGGCGGAAACTGATCCAAATGTGTTGAAATATTTTTTTTTTTTTGGAGATGATAAATAAATAAATAAATAAACAAACAAACAAAGTTCATTCTCAATCAGGTTCTATTGATTGAGTACCTATTGTGAACCTCCTGTGCTCATGTATTATTATAGGAGATGACTATGACTAGAGCAATATAATATAATGACAGTGACTTTTTTATGCTGCCAGATGATACCAGGGGGACAATTTCTTTTAGTACCAATTGTTTAGTTTTCCATATCTGATATTTTATTGTTTATGGCTTTACTCTTACAAGTATAATTGTAACTGATGGATGGATTTTTGCACAGTATAGAATTTTTTTATAATGAGTACAAACTTGCTACTTTGTATTGCTTGTTATTTCAGCCACCCAAGATTCTACTACCTGTATTTCTCCAGGACTTCCCTGCTCTTTCAGTCCATAAAACACAGAAAATAACATTAGATTCCCACTGGGTTATTTAACCCAGTGTATCTGGTTGTGCTAGTCCAGAGTCTTTCAGACTAGACTGTGGTTTCCCCAAACTTGCCTGGCCACCCTGAGGCTGAGGGGGAACAAAATCTTGGAACATTAGAAACCTACTCAAAGCACATTGGTTGGGAAACTCCAATCTATACAGTATACAGTCTATACTATGTATATTCCATCTATACTCCAATCTAAGACAACACTACCTGGAAAGAACCCTCAAGCATTGCTCATCATATGTTTGATAGATTAGAATACACACTTCTTGAGGTCAGCATACTTCATAGAATTTAGAGAATCTTACCACTCATTATCAGGAGTTGGGTAGTGGGGGTATAGGTCATGGAAACTTAAAGTAGAAGAAGGGGACCATCATTTAAAGCAAATGCTGTTATTTCTCTGGACTGACATGGGAGTGACCAGGAAAAACAAAAGTTCTTGCTCACCTTTAGCCTTCTCATCATATGATTCAATAGAACATTTTCTCTTTCTCTCTTTTTTTCCATTATAGTTTCAGACCGGTCAGGATTTTCCCTCTTTACCCCAGGATGTGAGGGAAAAGGACTAACCATGGTTTTATAACCATCTAAGGGCAGCTGTTCTCAATCAGCTCTTCTGATTTAATTGATCCGGAGTGAGTCTGGGCATAGGTGTTTTTACAAAGATTCCCAGAGACTTCAATAGGGAGACATTGTTGAAAACCACTGGTGAATATCCCACTCTGTAACTGAACACACATGTAAAAGGATATATTGCAAAGCACAGTTGTTTAGCAAAATAGAGATGAGACATGAGGCAAAAGCAAATCTTACAGAAAGCAAACATTTAAAATATGCATCATCTTTGGGTATTTTCTAAATTATGTCTTGTTGACATTTGGGCACTCCAGTTGGAGAAATGTATTATCACTGCTCTGGTGAGTTAGGAGAGACTTTGTGGAACAAATTTACTTGCAGAACATCTTGAAAAGAAAAAGGTAGTGAAAACACAGAGTATGCATTCATAGATTGGCAAAAAGAAGGGTCAGAGCAGCAAATGGAGAAATAGTGGTGGAGTGGGTTGTTTGGTGAGAGAGAAGTTGGGGTGGCTGGGCTGGAGGATTGGGAGATAAAGACTCTTGGCCCTGCAATGAGAAGCTTGACTGTTGAGCAAAAATTAGAGCACTCCATGTATGGCCTGGTTCAGACTCAGAAGGGTAACCGGCACATTTTTTCTTGAATTGGGCAATCAGAGCTGAGGAAGGACTTTGTCAACAACAATCTCTATTCACACTCAAAGCAAAAGTATAACAAAAATAATACAATGGATTACCTTTGAAAATATTTACTGACAAGATTAAAAGCACAATAAGATATAGTATGTTTCAGCTACTTCCCATGTCCTCTACACCATGGGCCATGGCATGGTTTGAGGACTCCAAGGAGGCAGGGGGCCAACAGGGCTGACTGGCTGTTGGCCCACCGAGTTCGAGGACTGAGCCCAGGAACACCTCTTGCCGTGGTTGCGGGGCCAAAAAAAAAAAAAAAAAAAAAAGATATAGGTATGTTTCATATTGTTTAGTATATGGAAGTTGCAATTCAAGTTTTGAAGAAAAATACCGGTAATGATATAAAACCTGACTTTTATATAGCATCTGTGAAGCCATATTATAGCCCTACAATCTCTTCAACTAGAAACACAAATTCTCCAAATTCCTAAATGAGGAAGTTTAGGTTTGTAATATGCCTTTAGTAATAACTCACCACCAATTTTATTGAGGATTTATTTCTGGGTCTTTTCTAAAATTTTCAGCATCGCTTTTTTCTCTATACATGATCAGCCTTTCTCATAGCTATGTAAAGGGACCCATGCTACCCTGCCAATGGAAGGATGTTATCCTCGATGGTATTGCTATGGTACAAAAAGAACAGTTATTTCTGGGTCATTCAGGGCTAATGGTAATATAGGACTGTTTGAGTTAGTTTAAAAGTTTCATTTGGTGTCTTAGACTATCTCAGAGGGCCAACAATCACTAGCAATCACTGTGTATATCACCAAGACAGACACATTGGAAAGACAGATGGTTCCAGGGGAATTATATGCCTCTGGTTGAGCAGAATATTTGTAGCTCCTACCAAATAGCGAAAAGTGCCTTCTGAACACCAGAGATAAAAATAAGAAGGAGAGAAAAGACACACACAAAGAAGTAAATGCTTAGAATTTAAGTCCCCAAGGGTAACTGTTCTGCCTCAATATGACAAATATTATGTCATAAATGTAAAATATGCATAAATATTTTGTTATTTTATTTTATCCAAGTGTACTTTTTTCCCCACTTGGGAATATGCCCTATATAAAGATGCATAAAATGTTCACTTTGGCAAACTCATTTCCATTCATTTCTTGTTTTTTGGTATTCGGAAAATCTACAACAGTGTCAATATAACATTCTGATTATGTTTTTCAACTTCCCCATTCATTTACTTGGCTTTAAACAAAAATAATATTCAAAAGATGGCCCCAAAGAAAACATGCTAGCTACCAGGGTCATCAAGTGAACAATTGCATCTTTCTCTGAGAAGGGGGCTGGGGAAATGGACCAAATTGCAGGAGGTAGAAGCACATGTTTGTAGTCTTCTCTTTTCTCCATATTTAATAGCATGGAACCATTTATTTATTGACTGCTTGAAATAAATTCAAATAGAAGAACTTTGTGAATGCTGTAGTCTCTGGTAAGACCTACCTAGTGCCAATCTTTTTTGTTATTTATGAGAGGGCCTCAGAGAGTTTGAAAGCCTACTTTCTTTCTTTCTTTCTTTCTTTCTTTCTTTCTTTCTTTCTTTCTTTCTTTCTTTCTTTCTT